>NW_011494680.1:5441250-5464230 GCF_000754665.1 Bison bison bison
CCCGGCCCTGTCCCTGCCCCGCAGCCCTGCCACTGCTCTCAGGCCCCAAAGACCACAGCCAGGTCAGATTCAGTCTCTCCAAAGTGCAGGCAGGCGTTCCCTTTCTGTTCATCACTGAGTAAGAAGCTGTCTAGGAATCCATCAACTTCTCACCCAGCTCCAGCATGTGTGGGGCTGAGCTCCACTTCAGTGTCCCCTCTCCAGAGTCAGTCTCTGTCCCCCAGAGTCTGAGCACTGAACACAGCCCTCAGCTACATGTGCACCCACTGTGTTCAAACCGAGTCTCCTGGGTCGGGAAGATCCCCTGGAGAAGAAAGTGGCAACCCACTCCAGTATTCTTGTCTGGGAAATCGCGTGGACAGAGGCGCCTGGCAGGCTACAGTCCATGGGGTCACAAAAGAGTCGGACATGACTGAGCAACTGAACAATAGCATTCCATAGCTAATGGCATTCTAAAATGAAATTTTAGGACTGTGGGTCTTTGCAGTTCTCCTCCACAGGGAGATCTTCTTTATTGTACTTCACTTGATTGTGCTTTGCAGATACTGTGTGTGTGTGTGTGTGTGTGTGTGTGTGTGTGTTTTAAATAAATTGAAGGTTTGTGGCAACTCAGTGTCAAGCAAGTCTATCAGTGCTATTTTTCAAACAGCATTTGCTTACTTTGTGTCTCTGCATCACTTTTTGGTAGCTTCATTTACTATTGTATTAGTTTACAGTGATCTATGATCAATCATCATCGGTATTACTAATACTACTATAATTGTTTTCGGGTGCCATGAACTGTGTCCATAGGAGACGGATCAATCAACAAATGTTGTGTTTTCTGACCACTCCACAAACTGACCATTCCCTCGCCTCTCTCCCCCTCTTTATGCCTCCCTTTTCCTAAGACACAACAATAATGAAATTAGGCCAGTTAATAACCATACTAATGGCCTCTAAGTGTTTAGGTGAAAGGACAGTTGCACATCTCTCACTTTAAGTCAAAAGTTAGAAATGATTATGCTTAATGAAGAAGGCAAGTTCAGAGATGGGTCAAAAGCTAGGTCTCTTGAGCCAAACAGTTAGCCAAGCTGCAAATGTAAAGAAAAGTTCTTGAGGAAATTAGAAGTGCTACTTCAGTGAATACACAAATGATAAGAAAGCAAAATGGACTTATTGCAGATTTAACTCTCCTCAGTTCTGTGAAGGCTGAGACAGATGCAGAAGCTGCAGAAGACAAGTTTAAAGTTGCCAGAGGCTGGTTCATGAAGCTTAAGGAAAGAAGTCACTTCCATGACAGGAAAATACAAGGTGAAGCAGTGAGTGCAGATGCAGAAGCCTCACCCAGTAATCCAGGGATCAAGCAAAGAAAATTCATGATTGTGGTTACACTAAACAACAGATTTTTAACTCAGGTGAAACAGCCTGCTACTGGAAGAAGATGCCACCCAGGACTTTCATAGATGAGCAGAAATCAGTGCTTGGCTGCAAAGCTACAAAGGACAGGCTGACTGCCTCGCTAGGGGCTAATGTAGCTGGTGGGCTGAGGTTGAGCCAGTGTTCCCCTACCATTCTGAAAATCCTAGGGTGCTTAAGCATCGAAGCTAAGTCTACTCTGCCTGTGCTCCAGTGACAGCACAACAGAGTCTGTGTGACAGCACATCTGTTACGACGCAGTTTGCTGAGCATTGTGAACCGACTGCTGAGACCTGCTCCTCAGAAAGATTCCCCTCAAAATACTAATATTCACTGACAATGCCCCTGGTCAGCCAAGAGTTCTGATGAAGACGTTGAACAACAGAATGAATGTTGTTTTCATGCTTGATAACACAACATCCACTCTGCAGCCCATGGATCGAGGAATAATTTCAACCTTCAGGCCTTATGATTTAAGAATTCCACAAGGCTACAGCTGTCATCGACAGTGATTCTCTGATGGATCTGGGCAAAGTTCACTGAAAATTTTCTGGAGGGGAGTCAGCATTCTAGATGCCATTAAGAACATTCATGATTCGTGCAAAGGAAGAGGTCAAAATACCCACAGTGATAGGAGTGAGGAAGAAGTGGATTTGGAGCCTCACGGATGACTGTGAGGGTTCAAGACTTCATGGGAGCAAGGGGCTGCAGGTGTGGTAAAAACAGCAAGAGAATTAGAAGTGGAGCCTGTAGATGTGTCTAAATTGCTCAAATCTCATACTAAAACTCTAACAGGTGAGGAGCTGCTTCTTACACATGAGCAAAGAAATGGTTTCTTGAGATGGAATTGACTCCTGGTCATAAGGTTGTGAAGACTGTTGAAATGGCAACAAAGGATGTAGAATATGACATAAACCTAGCTGATAAAGCAACAGTAAGGTCTGAGAGGACTGACTCCAATTCTGAAAGAAGTTCTGTGGGTAAAATGTTACTGAGCGGCAATGCATGCTTTAGGGAAAATGTTTATGAAAGGAACACTCCATCGATGTTGCAAACCTCACTGTGGCCTTATTTTAAGAAACTGCCACACCAACCCCAAGCTTCAGCAACCACCACCTTGATCAGAGAGCAGCTCTCAACACTGAGAAAAGATCCTCCACCAGCAGAAACAGAAGACTTGCCAAAGGCTCAGGTGATGTTTTTTTTTTTTTTGCAATAAAGTATTTTTTAATTAGGGTATATACATTGTTTTTTTGGAAATAATGCTGCACACTTAATAAACAAGAGTATAGTGTAAACAGAACTTTTATACACATGGGGAAACCAAAACATTTGTGTGACTCACTTTATTGGGATATTCACTTTATTGTGGCAGTCTGGAATTGAACCTTCCATGTCTTCGAGGCGGGCCTGTATTTCTTTCAAACATTTCTACTTCTCTCTTTTCAATTTTTCTAACTGTTCTGGTGGGTAAGAAGATTCCAAATGCCTTCTCTGGGCCTTCCTAGACCCCAGAGGCTGCGAGCAAACTGCACTTATAATGCTCCCTGCAGCAGAGTTCCTCCTGCGGATCAAAGGCGGAGGGTCTGATTCTGTCCTGCTGCTGCCAAGCACGACATTAACAGATATCTCAGGGTCTGGCCAATCACTGTGAAGGCTAAAAGGCAGACATGAGGCATCACGAGAAGAGGCTTTGGAGCTATGAAGGGCTGGAGTGGGGAGGTCCTCACGGCACCCTGGCTCTTCAGTGCCACTCGGAGAGTCTGTCCTGAAGTCTGTTTCCTCACTTTTTCCAGAAACTCTTTAAGCCTTCTGAACTCTTTGATGAATCTTTTTCTGTTTAGGTTAAATGGAATAGATATCCCTGTCACTGAGCCTAACTTCTTCAACATGAAGATTCTCACAGGAAGTAGATTGTGAGGGAAGAGAATGCTATATGCTTTTATATGCTTTTTCCTCAATAATCGACAACAACCAAAAAGGCAAAAACAAACTCATGAACAAAAAGACTTGTGTTCACTTCCACAGATAATTTTAAGTCTCTGAAAGATGAATGAGATCAGAAACACACCAGTTCACATATCTATGCCCAGAGTCCCCTGAGCAGGGACCCCACGAAGCTTTTGAACCTGGGGTTTTTCTACATAATTGCTGGATGACAGAGGAGAAAATCTGTAGGAAATATTACTTATGTGTCAACAACTATAGAGCAACTACATGGTAGCACATCCTGAGAAAATGAGTGACCCACAATAAAAAGAGGGTGTACCCAGAGTTTTTCTTTCCTTCTATTGCTTAGTATGGTTTTCATAAGGCAACCACCAGTAAAATACATCTCAGCTAATACCACCAAATTTTTATAAAAAACAGTATTTCTGGTGCTTAAAAAAAAAGGGGTCTTACTGTTTGGAAACCAGTGGTTAAAATACCTAGGTGTTATCTGGCCACACAATTTATTTTAAGAAGTATTTGAGAAGGCACATTCTTTTAATACCATAGTCACAGATCATAGAAACCATAGCATCTAGCACCAGAGACGCATAAAACAAACAGTAACTCATTTAGAGGAGCCTTTTTGTGCAGAAATATCCTGAAATGGTTCAGAGGACACCAGGGCGCAGGCACGTGGCTGAGAGGCCCAGCGGGGCAGGTGGAGGAGGGGAGGCAGTCCCAGGAGGGCAGCATAGACACCGAGGCTGACAGTGCGCTCGCCCAAAAACACTGCAGACAATGCTGGGTGACGAACGGCATCTCTGGAAAGATGGCGAGCATGACTGTGAAAGCCGTCTGAGAGACAAGTGAGCGCAAGAGCTAAAGAGAGTTCTGTGTACAGAACAATGCTGAGACAGGCCATCTTCCTCGGACTACAGACAACCCCTGCCCAAGGTCAGGGCCACACAACAAACACTCCAGAACCAGGCACTCCTCTTTCTAGAGCCTCTATCTGACCCTGACTACTGAAACTGGCAGCAACCCTATGATGCTTTAAGCGGAGCCTGCATTCTCCTTTTTAAATGAATTGTTTACTCTGTCCGTGCTGGGGTTTGTTGCTTTTTCCATTGTGGCGAGTGGGGGCTACTCCAGCTGCACGGTTTCTCATGTGCCAGCTCCCCTTTTGCTGAGCGTGGGCTCCAGGTGTGCGGGCTTCTGTAGTTGTGGCGCATGGCCTTGGTTGCCCCAAGGCATGTGGAATCTTCCTGTACCAGGGGTCAAACCCATGGCAGGTGGATTCTAACCCACTGTGTCACCAGAGACATCCTGAACTTGTATTTTCTTAAAATTGTGTTTTCTGGTATCTCCAAACCATTTTCCAACAAAAGAAACTCCTTGTTGAAATGGCTGATTCTAGCATAGGGGCAATAAACACTATGCAGTGCCAGGAAGTAAGAAAATGCTGAAGACAAAGTACAACCAAACTGAAAACCCACAATGATGGGAGTACATCAGAGAGACAAGGAGTCAGCACAAAGAGCTTCAGGGGCCGAAGCTGGAACAATCTGAGCAACAAAATAAGCAAAACAGTACTGGATTATAATCCAAGTATCAAAAAAAATAATGAGTCCATGCTGATCTAAATAAGTGAATAAATACATGAGGAACTCCAAGTCAGGACTCCGCGGACACGGATGCCATTGGAACCCATGCCTTGGGCTGGGGATGTGCAGACCAACTTCTTCCCAAAGACTCCAGGGAGTGGGGGTGGGGTGGGTAGTGGGGTCCCAGGAGACATGGAGAACCCGTCAGCCAGCAGTTAGGCCAACAGCAGCAGCAGCAGGATGTGTGAGCCCTCACACACGTGCCACTGCAACCCCACAACCCCAGTCTAACCCTGAGTCATCAGACCACTTCCAGTTAAGAGGATTCCACAGAGTACCCGCCCTACCCAGTCGCCCTGAAAACTGTCATCAGAAACTGGCAAAGCCTTAGAAGCAGTCACAGCCCAGAGGACCATAAAGACACAGGACTATTAAATGTGATGGGCTCCCTCGATAGGGTCGGGGTGGGGGTGGGGGACAGAATAAAAACATTAAGTCTAGGGAAACTGAATAAATTAGGGACTTCAGTTAATTAAAAAAAAAAACCCTCTGGGGCTTCCCTGGTGGCTCATTGGTAAAAGAACCTGCCTGCCAATGCAGGAGACATGGCTTCGATCCCTGAAGGAAGATCCCACTTGCCTCTAAGCCTGTGTACTACAACTATTGAGCCTGTGCTCCAGAGCCCGGGAGCCACAACTATTGAGTCCATCTGCTGAAACTATTGACGCCCACGTGCCCTAAAGCCTGTGCCTCACTAGTGAAAAGCCCACACAGCAACAAAGACCCAGCACAGTCAAAAATAAAGCTAAAAAACAAAACCAAAAAACCTCTATATACTTTCAGGAAGTAGTCCATTCTGTGGCAGACACTTCAGTCCATGCGGATGATGGTGAGTGTCCATGTGGATCCCAGGACCCCTCACCCTAAGCTGAAGCCTTCAGGGCAGCTCTGTGCTCAGCACTACGCAGGGAAGGAACAATAATGCTCTATTATATTTTATTTTTTCCAGTTTTACTGAGATACAACTGACATACAGCACTGTTTTCCCAGTAGTCATGTACGGACGTGAGAGTTAGCCTATAAAGAAAGCTGACTGCCGAAAATTGATGTTTTTGAACTGTGGTGTTGGAGAAGACTCTTGAGAGTCCCTTGGACTGCAAGGAGATCCAACCAGTCAATCAAGGAATCAGTCCTGAATATTCATTGGAAGGACTGATGCTGAAGCTGAAGCTCCAAGACTTTGGCCACCTGACAGGAAGAACTGAATCATTGGAAAAGACCAGGATGCTGGGAAAGATTGAATGTGGGAGAAGAAGGGGAACGACAGAGGATGAGATGGTTGGATGGCATCACTGACTCAAAGGACATGAACTTGAGTAAACTCTGGGAGTTGGTAATGGACAGGGAGGTCTGGCCTGCTGCAGTTCATGGGGTTGCAAAGAGTCAGACATGATTGAGCAACTGAACTGCACTGATACAGCATAATGGGATAATATTTTTCTTGACTAGTGAGACTACTGAACTACTTTGTTACTGGTTTGTGTTTCTAAATTGCTACAGGTTTAGATTTAATCTCATTTCTTGGTCAAGCATTCATGAACTACTTAGAAAGCTTTCCAGACTGAATTTCTGTTCACAGAGGGACATGGTTCGCTGTGTGGATGGGCTGTGCTGCCTGAGCCTGCACAGCCAGCCAGCACGTGTGTGCGCCCAGTTTCCACGCCCAGGATGCCGGTCTGCAGCACGCCTCCTACTCCCTTACAGGCTCAGAGGCATTTTCTGAAAAGCAGCGCTGCCCACAGGGCCGGCAGCAGCAGGAGGTGACACCGAGGGGCTCAGGGACCTTTACTTTCTCTCTTCATCAAACAGCTTAGGCAATTTACCACTGGATACATGACTGACTTTTTGTTTAAAAATCTTTTAGATGCCAAGAAATAATGTTATCAATGTTAATCTTCCAAACACCAGATTACAGCCAGCTGTTTGGACAGGTGTGTTCTTTGCAGTTACTGTGCAGGCAGTAACTGCTCACATTCAACTACAAACGCCACTAGTAGCTTTTCTAGTATCAGTGCCAGTGCAGGCTGCACCAGAGTGAGTGAGAGTGCTTACATGGACCCAGTGGTTTCAAATGGACAGTGTTCTACTGAACTCTGGAATGGGGCATACCTTGGCTGCTACACTTAAAATGGCAAACGGCTCAGAGCCACAAGGACTTGATTCTGAGTTCAAGCTCGGCCTGAGACAAGCTTAGCCTCCTTCCCAGTCGGTGGCCTCCTCTGAGCAATGGGAAAACTCACACCCACCTCTCCCAAGTACTGGCCTTTTCCATTGCTGCTGTGCACAGGGCTACTGGCAGGTACTGCATGGATATTTTATGTGCTTAATTAGGCCCTCAAGTGAAGTGAAAGTTGCTCAGTTGTGTCCGACTCTTTGTGACCCCATGCACTATACAGTCCATGGAATTCTCCAGCTGAGTCACAAAGGAAGCCCAAGAATACTGGAGTGGGTAGCCTATCCCTTCTTCAGCTGATATTCCTGACCCAAGAATTGAACTTGGATCTCCTGCATTGCAGGTGGATTCCTTACCAACTCTGTGGCTCAACTGGTAAAGAGTCTGCCTGCAATGCAGGAGACCTGGGTTCAGTCTCTAGGTTAGGAAGATCCCCTGGAGAAGGAAATGGCAACCCATTCCAGTATTCTTGCCTGGAGAATTCCATGGACAGAGGAGCCTGGTGGGCTAGAGTCCATGGGTCACAAAGAGTTGGACACGACTGAGTAACTAACACATGCACACAATTAGCCCCTCAAACAATCACACAAAAACACAAGCACTCGGCATACTGTAGGTCCTCAACCAAGTTCCCTCTTTCCTCCTTGAGTACAGAGCGAAAGTGAAATGTTGCACAAAGGAAGCAACAATAATAACAGTGTGCCGACATTCTTTGGGCTAAGAAAACAAGTGTTTTATGATTTCAGCTTGAAAGAAGTACCATAAAAACAGAGAATATACAAAATGATTACACGGTGAACAGAATTAGAATAATTTTTCTATTGCTGGAAATTTTCTATAGATGTCACCATGTTGCTTTTATGGTTTAAAAGTACACAAAAAATATTAATGGACCAGGCTGTTCCTTCCATGGTTATGTTACTTCATGCACAAGATGGGCTGTGAGCACAAGCAATGCAGTGTGCAATGTTGAGCAACGCTGCTCCCAGAGCAGTCCTGCCAAGCCTGGCCCACGCCTGGGCACCACGTGTGACCTCCCCAAGTTCAGAGCAGGTAGAACGCTGCTATCTGTTTGACATAAAGATAGGATGGTCTTTCCATTCGGTACTTCACTATCAGCAGAATCAATCACAGTACAGGACATGTCATAATTAAATTAAAACATAATCATTTTTTATGGGCTGTAATGCAAAAAGTTGTGAAAAAACATTTCCTAACTCCCCTGTCATTTTTCTAAAAATAGTCCATTCCAAAGGGTTTAACGCAAAATATGTTCTGTTTGGGTGTTGGGGCGCGGGATGTGTGTGCAGAATTCTCTTTTACATCTGTGACTCCTGCAAAAATATCTGGCAGTACATTCAGTTCTGTGTCTTAAAACCTCACAGGGACAATTTAAAAATAATATTATAAATGCTCATGGTTATCATCACTTAACTAATCTAAAGCAATGAAACATTTGGCTCTTCAGTTTTCTCAGATCATCCGGAGGTAACGGCTGAATCCTGGATGCTGGTCTCACTGAAAGACTTAAGTTTGTCAGGGGGTAAATTTCACATAAATCAAGGAGCTGTATTTTACTGGCCTTCCAGAAAGCAAAGGACAATTATAAATGAAAACCGTATGTTGATTCTCTGAATTTTACATGAGTTGTGAACTCTGAAAAATCTAATAAGAATTCTTCATCTGCCCTTCAATCCTTTTCCAAATGTTAGGAATAGATAAATCTAAACTTGTTTTTGAGATACAAATTTCCTCTTTCACCATTTGCCCTGATATGTCTAATGTGATGACTCCTGAATCCAGTGCTTCTGGGCTACTTTTCAGTTTTACAGTATACATTAATATTTGTGAAGTTATTAAATCCATTAATACATGAAATATGTAATTATGAGGAAGTAAGACCCATGTGATTATGGACAAAAGCCTAAATTCTTACTTCTGTTTGTACAAGTGCAATACTGATTTTCCCTAAAATCTACTGTAATGACAAGTTTGCAGCCTGAAGTCCCCACTGTTTCAAGGCCAGCAGAGGCTGCAGGGAATAGCAGACTTGGAGGGGGAGGGCCCACCTCCCCTGCCTCAGCCACCCACCACCCCACCACGGGGTTGGTTGGATGCTTGCTCTAACCTCTGCCCAGCCCTGAAGGAGGCACCTGACTTCCTGCTTTGTTGCTTTTGAGCCCACAGGAAAGTCAGTAGGTCTGGGCTACACCCCTGTAAGGACGAGTCGTGTCAGACTGGCTGCAGGTTCACCTGGGCTCAGGGGCGCAGGTTTGTGACCGACAAGGAGGATGTAGAGAGCACAAACTGCCACCACTCCACATGACTCCGCACCCGACTCCGCACTGGTGCGTGAGGCTGGACGAGGGCATGGCTGGTGGACCTGAGGCCCAGACCGAGAGTGGACCAGGTGAGTCTGTGCATCGTTTCCCCCAGCCCCGGGAGGCTGCTCGGACTGCTATGATTAGGTGAGGCCGCGCTCTCGCGCTCGGCCGGGTGGACCCGGAAGCTTGTGATGCACCTCAGCACCCACAGGACAACGTGAAGCCTCCACCCCCACTGCTTGCCCAGGGCTGAGGCCAAGGGAGCACCAGGGCTGGCCGCTGAAGGTGAGACTGGAATCACACCCTGCTTCCCACTCCCCACTGCTTCACTCAGAATTCACATTAACAAAGCTTTCACCCATAATTTGATTAACATGTTTTCCTAGTGCTTACTATTCTCCTGTGTTCATTCTCTCACTTGTAAATCATAAATCCTGGTATAAAGGTTTCATGTTTTTACTTACTTTGGCTCTCAAGTTTGCTATACTACCTCTATCACTCTGTAATTCATCACATCTGAAGGCCAAGTACACAGAGATCCCAACATTCCTAAAGTCAGGTCATTTAGCATGTGACAGGAGCTATTGTATCTGAAAATTAATATATTAACCATTACACACTTTAATTTCACATATTTTTTTGTATGTAGTTCAAAGCATATACTTATGTCTTCAACTGTTATTGTGACAAGAAATGTTAACCATTGCATAATTTTTACAGATCACTAATAGCTAGATGGAAATAAATGTCTATATATATTCAATTCTATGTAGAGAACTGGAAATGGGAAATAAAAAGCATTTTGAATGGAGAGTGTTTATTGGAGAAGGAAATGGCAACCCACTCCAGTATTCTTGCCTGGAGAATCCCCATGGACACTGGACCCTGGGTCGCTGAGTCAGACATGACTGAAGCAACTTAGCAGCAGCAGCAGCATTGAATTCTTGTGCTGCTTGTTTTGGGGGATTAACGGATAAGCCAATTTAGCTAGCATTCCAAAGTTGCCAAAAATCTGTGGGGCTCAGCTCCTTGATGGATCGGTCTCACTAGAGGCGAGAAAGTACGTTCTTTCAAACCTGATTTATCAGCAGAAGTGAGCTTCTTCAGCATGTGAAATGATGACGTCTTGAAAACACAGGGGCTGAGGTTTCTCCTCTGACAGGGGCAGCAGCTGCTGGAGGAGATGCAGGCCCCTCTCACAATCCAGACTTGTCCTTGGCTCCTCCTCATGTGCCTCCCTTGCCCAGAGCAGACTCTGACAGGGTCAGAGACCTGGTAGCTACACTGGTCAGGGTGGGGCTTCCCTTGTAGCTCAGTTGGTAAAGAATCTGCCTGCAATGCAGGAGACCTAGGTTCGATCCCTGGGTTGGGAAGATCCCCTAGAGAAGGAAATGGCAACCTACTCCAGTATTCTTGCCTGTAGAATGCCATGGACAAAGGAGCCTGGCAGGCTACAGTCCATGGGGTCACAAGAGTCGGACATGACTTAGTGAATGAAACTACCACCACCATTGTCAGGGTGGTGCCAGGGGCTGGACTGTCATTCGCCTCACTGGGTTGTTCACGGGATTAAACGAGGTAGCAGAGGTGAGGAACCTGCTTACAGTGGGGCTTCGCTGTGTTCTCACTTGTGGAGCAGAGTCAGTGAGGATGGTATTTCAGGCTCTTGCCATTATTCACCTCAGCCTTTGAGGTGTGAAAGCACCTCTGGACAAGAATGCCAGAGAACAGAACAGATAGGCTGGTCCCAATAAAACTTTATTTACAAAGAGGTGGCAGGATGAATTCAGCCCACATTTATTTCCATCTAGCTATTAATGATCTCTAACAAGGTAAACTCCGCCTTCAGTCAGAGTTTGGCCCATGAAAAGCTACAGCGATACAAACAGCTGTGTTTAACTTATCCAGAAATGACTGGGTAAATAACTCTCTCCCCCAATAAGATGATGATTCCTTGCTGTGGGAAGAGGGAAAACCACTCTCTCCACCCAGTTTCTCTAACACCAATGGGAAATGTCTGCGCTCTCCTCACAGGCGTCAGCCCAGAGAGCACGATCTATGAAGGACGGCTGGCTTCACAGGAGAGCTATCTGTATTTTCTGTTTTCAAGGGTGATTTGAACAGCTCCCAGGGACTTCCTGTGTTTTCACGGAACCACTCTAAATCACATCCCATGACAGACGACAGGGTGAGCTCATGTAAACACGGTCGTGGCATCATGAGTAACAAAATCTCTTTCCACCAGAGGCCCTTTATCCTGCGTAAGAGACCTGTGCACTAATAGCAGCCCCCGCTTCAGTTAACCAGCTACAGCTGACTGGAGGCTATAAAAAGAACTAACGAAAACATGAACACTGCCTCTCACCCCACTTGAGCCAGTGTGTCAAGGCTGCTCAGCCCTTTCCAAACACTCTGTGAATGAAGCGGCTGAGCTTGGTTCTCCCAGTTGTTTACTGAACAGTGTGTGCAGGAACCACTGAGCAGAGGTAGGGAGGGGAGGAACCACAAGATCCATTAGCACATGGGGCCAACATTCCGCCTGATCCCAGATTTAGTTCTATAACATACAGGGGGCAGAGAAAACCTTCAAAAGCAGAGCCAGAGTACTCTGAGCAATTTTTTAAGCACACATACACACTTTGAGTACTTAGGTTTATGTTATGAAAAATTGATCATTAAATCTGGGATAAATTAATGCCTTATCAGATATTCTGAGCCTCATGGCTCAGCTGGTAAAGAACCTGTCTACCAATGCAGAAGATGTAAGAGACAATTGTTCGATCCCTGGGTTGGGGAGATCCCCTGCAGAAGGAAATGGCGGCCCACTCCAGTATTCTTGCCTGGAAAATTCCATGGACAGAGGAGCCTGGCAACCACAGACCACTGGGTCGCAAAGAGTCAGACACTATTGAGCGACTAACCATCTCATCCTCTGTTGTTCCCTTCTTTTTCTGGCCTCAGTCTTTCCCAGCATCAGGGTCTTTTCCAATGAGTCGGCTCTTCGCATCAGGGCGAAAGTATTGGAGTTTCAGCTTCAGAATCAGTCCTTTCATTGAATATTCAGGGTTGATTTTCTGTAGGATTGACTGGTTTGATCTTGATGTCCAAGGGACTCTCAAGTCTTCTCCAGAACCACAGTTTGAAAGCATCAATTTTTCAGTGCTCAGGCTTCTTTATGGTCCAACTCTGATATCCATACATGTCTACTAGAAAAACCATAGCTGTGACTCTGATCTCTCTGCTGTCTAGGTTGGTCATAGCTTTTCTTCCAAGGAGCAAGTGTCTTAATTTTGTGGCTGCAATCACCATCCACAGTGATTTTGGAGTCCAAGAAAATAAAATCTGTCACTGTTTTCATTTTTCCTCCAACTATTTGCTATGAAGTGATGGGACTGGATACCATGATCTTAGTTTTTTGAATGTTGGGTTTTAAGCCAGCTTTCATGTATTTAAAAAAAAAATACCTCATGTAGAGTAATAAATTGCTTCTCAAGTAATTATAAAAAGGCAACACATTTATTTATATTCTTTTTGCATAATAAGTACTAGTGTGTTTTGAAAGTTTATATTCACAAAATTAAATTATGAAAAAATATAGCTTCATAAAGAGAAATTAACACCTGTTAAACTTCAGAAATGTTCACTGCACAGCCTATCATCCTTGGTGGTATTCTATTACAGTTTGTGTTAATGTATGCACCCAAAGGGAAAAACCAGTAATTCAAGTGATTCAGATTTCAAATAAATTCAGTTTAGGTTTCCTTCAAGACTAAATAAAGCAATTAAATTGTTTTAGTTGAACTGGATGATAAGAAAAGACGTCATGGATAGATAGATCTCAGCTGTAGAAGATAAAAGGAAGATATCTTACTAATTTAAAAAACCCAGCTGAACCAATCAACTGGAAATGACACATGGGAGGAATTCTGATTCAAACACAAATCACAGATATAAAAGTGTGTAACTCCGTCACCTGGCACTCTCCACGTTAGGACTTGCTTGTGACAGGAAGGCCCACTGAAGCCTCAAGGAGTCTTCTGAGGACTTGCACACACTGCAGATGCTTAGCTGCCCCGTGGACCATGCATGGCGCTGCCTACTTCAAGCACACAGCCTCCTGGCACCAAGCGTGTACATAGGTGCCCCGACACACACAGGACATTCTCACCTTAGAGTCTCCAACCCCCACATGGGATTGATGCCCATCCAGGGCGAATCTGGGCACAGAGGTGACTTGTGCAAGCTTCTTTTCTGTTAATGCCATTTTTTGCACTGCAGGGTATTGCACCACAAGAGGCTCATGAAGATCTGCTCACTGACCACTCCTCTACACCATGGGTCCATCATCCCCCTGACCCTCTGCTAACTGACCATTCCTCTGCAGCATGGGTCCATCTTCCCCCTGACCTTCTGCTAACTGGCCACTCCTCTGCAGCACAGGTCCATCATCCACCTGACCTTCTGATAACTGACCACTTCTCTGCAGCACGGGTCCATCTTCCCCCTGACCTTCTGCTAACTGAGCACTCCTCTGCACCATGGGTCCATCATCCCCCTGACCTTCTGCTAACTGACCACTCCTCTGCAGCATGAGTCCATCATCCCCCTGACCTTCTGCTAACTGACCACTCCTCTGCACCATGAGTCCGTCGTCCCCCCGATCTTCTAAAGGAAGACAGAGGGTCTTCTGATGGCCAGAGTAACGCCTTCTCAGCATACAAGCATGTTTGTGGGGAAAGAATCCTAACTCTGTACTTTCCACACAGAAATGAACATGAATAATAAATGACATCAAAGATAACCAACTCAGAAATCTGACTCACATATCACTTTGCTCTGAGCCTATAAAAGTCACAAGCACTCTTGGTCCAGACTCCCTCCAATACCAATGGAGGAAACAGTGAATGCTCTAGCTTTGTCATTATCCAACAGGAATTAAAACATAAAGCTAATTTTTAAAAATTACTGACAGGGTGCATGCACCCTGACATGATGTGCTCAGCATGGCTCTTCCTCCCCAAACCCATACTAGCCTAAACATCAAGAGGACACAAAACAAGGGATATTCTACAAAACACCTAGCCAGTAATCCTCACAACTAGCAAGGTTATCATAAGAAAGCAGATCTATGACACTGATAGTCTGGAGTAGCCTAAGAAGACATATCAGCTAAATGTAGTATGGTCTGTGGATGGAATCCTAGACCAGAAAAAGGACATTAGGGAAAATCTGAGGAAATCTAGTAAAGTATAAGTTTCAGTTAATAATAACAGAATCACTATTGATTCAATAACAATGAGATTGCATGATAATAGTATGATATTAAAAATAGCCTGAAACTTATATAAACTTTTATAATATTGTAAATCAACTATAGTTCAATTTTAAAAAAAATAGAGGAAGCTGTATATGGGATACGTGGGACCTCTCTTTGCAAATCTAAAACTATTTTAAAAGAAAAACTGTATTAAAATCAATTTTAAGAAAAGCAAAGCTAAGTGCATGCTTGTAAACTCCCATTACAGAGAATATTATTGCAGAGAAGGATCAAGTAGAATAGAAGCAGTTCCATAACCTGGTGACTCAAAGCAATTATTTTAATAATCTGGTTACAATACCTTCTCTACTAAGAAACACGATGTTAGTAACTTCTCAGATTCCTAACCTTAAAATGTATAATCCCAAAAAAGTTGGATTAGGCTGTGCAAAAAAGCATCTGACAAGATCCAACACTCTTTCATGATAAAGATATTCAACAAACTAGGAACAGAAGGGAACTTCCTCAACCTGACGTAGGACATATATGAATAATCCACAGCCAACATCAGACTCAATGGTGAAAGATCAAAGTTCCCCCTAAGATCAGGAACAAAGTGAAAATACTTTTTCTTGCTACTTCCTTTTAACTGTTGTATTGGAAACTGCACCCAGAGCAATTAGGTAAAAATAAGAAACAAATGACAAATATACTAGAAAGGAAGACGTAAAACTAGTCTTCAGACTAGTTACAAAAGTTGTTATTAAAAGAAAGATAGTAACATGTGTTAGGGAGGGTGTGGAGAAATCACAGGCCTGATACAGGAATATGAAATGGTGCGTCTCTGGTGGCTCCTCAGAGAATTAAACACAGAAATACCATACAGCCCAGCAATACTACTCCTGGGGATATGCCCAAGAAAAATGAAAATATCTGTTCCCAAAGACTTCTAGAAAGATGTTCACTGAGCATCATCCATAACAGCCCGAAGTGGAAACAACCCAAATGTAAATCAGCTGATGAGTGGGTAAATACAAATGTGATGTATCTATACACTGGAATATTATTCAGCCATAAGGACAGAAGGCTCCAACATGGACAAACTTTGAAAACATGATGCTGAGTAAAAGACACCAGGCACAGAAGTCCACACACTGTTAGGACTCCATTTACAGGAAATGTCCAGGACGGGTGGAGACGTAGAGACAGAAAGCAGGGCTGCGGTTGCCAGGGGCCGGGGGTGGGGGAGGCTTATAAGAGGGACTGATAATGGGCGCAGGATATGCTGGAACCAAACAGAAGTGGTGGCTGCGCGACACTGTGATGAACTAAGTATCATTGAGCTGCATGCTTTAAAATGGTTAGTTTTATGTGAATTTCACCTCAATCTAAAAAAAATTTTTTTTAAAGAAAAGGTGACATGGACACATAGAATCCATGTGTTCTAACAGGCATTCAGGGAACTGGTCCCACAATGGACAATTCCTCCCCAGGCAGTGATGGAAACAGCCCCTCCTCGTGTAAACTTCCAGGCGGCCTGAGAGCCCCTGAGAGGGGCTTCACTGCCACACCTCAGTCCCAGGTTTGGTCTCTGCTCCACTTTTCATTGACCCGCCCCCACCCCAGAAGAGAGCACCAACTCTTCCTTAGGAAGCACCTGGAAGAAACCCCAAGTTTAAACATAAACAGACTCTGGTAGACTGTCCCCATGTTGGATGACACTAGCTACCAAATATGCTGTAGCCCTGGTACAAAGCATGTCACTGTAGGAATCTCATTCTGGCCTTTTCTGAAGAGAAGATGTTAATGAGCAGAGTAAAAACTGGAATTACTTGCCTTCGAAAGATTTAAAGATAAAATTTCCTAGTGTCTTTGCTGTCACTGCAGTTTTCCACTTTTCTGCAGCTCCCAGACAGACAGGCCTTCGAAGAATGTCTATGGTCTCCAACACACCAGGATCCTACTGCGGCTTCTCTGGGCATACACTCGTGGTGCAGAACCTCCTAGGCCACCTCCCAGTTTTCCAGTTCAGTTGCTCAGTCGTGTCTGACTCTTTGCAACCCCATGGATCGCAGCACGCCAGGCCTCCCTGTCCATCACCAACTCCCAGAGTTCACCCAAACTCATGTGCATTGAGTCGGTGATGCCATCCAGCCATCTCATCCTCTGTCGTCTCCTTCTCCTCCTGCCCTCAATCCCTCCCAACATCAGGGTCTTTTCCAATGAGTCAACTCTCTGCATGAGGTGGCCAAAGTATTGGAGTTTCAGCCTCAGCATCATTCCTTCCAATAAACACCAGTTTTCCAAGAGACTGTGTAAGTGGTGTGATGGTCTTGGTCTCTAAGTCATGTTCAACTCTTTCTGATCGCAGGGACTGTAGTCCGCCAGGCTCCTCTGTCCATGGAGTTTTCCAGCAAGAATACTGGAGTGGTTGCCATTTCCTTCTCCAGGGGATCTTCCCTGGAGTATGACCCAGGGATCAAACCCACATCTCCTGCATCTCCTGTTTTGGCAGGCAGATTCTTTGCTGCTGCACCACCAGGGAAGCCCCTGGTATAAGTAGTGAGACGTCGGGAAATGTAGCTCTTCTCTTTCCTCTCCCCTACGTGTAGCCGGCCTGGTCCTTCTGCTCCCTCTGTGTTCAGACTCCACCAAGGGGAGAGGAAAGACAGGCCAGGACACAGCCAAAGACCCCACAGAGCAGCGGGCTGACAGTAAGGGCTACTCCAAACCCAGAGACTGGCCCAGCCAGCTGCCCCTGCATGACTCAGACCTTCTCTCTTTCATTCAAGTCATGGGTTCCTTCCTCCTCACTAAGTGTCATTAAAATGTTTTTATCCTTTCATCTTCTACCTGTGGGGGCTTGCTTTTATCTTGATTTCTTAGTTCTGCACTAATTGTAACAAATGCTTTAAAACCTTCAGTCATTTGCAACAGGTTTTTTTTTTTTTTTTCCTCTTGATGAACACCCTGGGCCCAGAGCAGCTCTTACTCCTTCCTTGCTTCCTCTCTAGAAGCCCCCCTGCCTGCTGCTTTATACTGAATGACCCCCCTGTAGGGGCCCTGAGTCTTTCCTGAAGCACAGTGTCCCTGGCAATTCAGTAAACCACCCACCCTAAGCCTCCTCATAGGTCTCTTTTGAGGAATGACGGCTCCTGTGCTCTGCTGTGCCCACAGCTTGGTTAGTCCTGTGTGAAGACGGTGACACAGCCAACCATACACTGCACCCTCAGCTCCTCTCCCACTACTGTTTCTCCCATCCCCACAGGCTGCCTTCATGGTCCTGTACCAAAACCAATGAGTCACAGTCCTTGACCTCAGATGGTTAAACAGGAGGAGTGAAATTTAAAAACGACATGTATGGGCTGATTTTGAAAGTACTGACAAGTGCCAGTGAATGCACAACACCCGGCCGTTATCCTCACTCTACAACAAGCACTGTCTAGATGCCCCTGTATCCATCCCTCTCTCTTTTTGTATCTGTGCAAATAAACATGAAGGTTCAGAACGTTTTCATCACTGCTAGGCCAGCTGATCCAAAAGAGACCAGGAGTCTTTGTTCACAGTGTCTCTCTCTTCCCAAGAATTGTTTTGGAGGATACGTTTGCTGCAGTTTTCTGTGGCACATGGCGCTCATCAGGCTCAAGCTAATTAGAACTTCAGGGCCAAGAAATGAGCACAACGAGGGCAAGCCTCCCAAGACTGCCAGCTGGCTGCCCCAAGTGCTCTGGATCCAACAGCAGCTGGGAGGCAGGGCGGAACAGGTCCACGTGACACAGGCGAACGGGGGAGAGGGGGCGGCAAGCCTGGCAGCCCAGCTGGAGTGGGAGGTCAAGTCCGGTCTCTCTGATCTCGCCCCTCTGAGCATCTGGCTGCAGAGGCACGTGGGGCTGAGTGTTCGCATCTGCTCCCCTCTCCCCATGCCTCCTACCCCAACGCTGCCGGCTGGCACCTTGTCTCCCACGGCTCTGCTCTGTGCTGTCCTCTCAGAGCACACATTCCAGAGCGCTGTCTGGCTCACAGGAAAGTTCTAGCGTGACCACAGCACAGCTCCAGATCAAGCTGCAGGCACGAGAGGGTGGGGGTGCAGACCATCAGAGGTCTCCAGCCTCTTTAAGAACAGAAGTTTCCAGAGAAAGGAGGTCAGGAACAGGCAGAAAATTCCACGGCTTTTATATAGGGCCACCTTGAAATCATTCTTGATCTTGATGGATAACAGGTGCTGGAAAATCACCAAGGTGAGACTAATATGCAAACTCTCAACTATGGATACACGCACCACAGTTGTCTGGCTATTAATTTGGAAAATTACTCTTGCTATCTTCATCAGGTTATGAACATTTTATTTTCCTAAATGTCTGTACTCATATCACTAGGCTGTTGCCATTCCTTTTGATTTTTTCCTTCAAGTGTATCACTGGTTTAATACATAAAAAAAGAATGAGGGAACCTTCATTGCTATTTTATATTATCAATAAGCTCATTAAGCATACATACACACATTCAAGGCACATGTATGCTGTAAATATAAACAGGATCAATGATATAGGTTGGTATTACACAGTTTAAAGAACATGAACATACTGCTTTCAAATTATTCATAGCTCTGATTCTACTCTGCAACATTTAAAATTGCAACCAGCTACCTGTAATCTGACACTAGACCAATAAAATGATAAAAGCTTAAAAAGGAGATAAAGGGTAGGAAAATGGATCCATTTTGTGTCATCTAGAAGAGGAGAAATGAAACTCACACAAACCATCATAAATGCCAAAAGAGATACATCTAACTGAAAAAATATTCAGGGATATATAACTATAGATATAGTAGGCACAGTATGTGTACCAGGAGGCAATAATAAATATTCCTACACATAATCCTTACCCACAAGGAGCTGACAACCTTCCAGTAAAGACGGACACTTCTATAACTAACTATAATACAAAGGACTACAGCTGTCATAAAGCAAATAGTGTTAAGAGTGTATGCTTGGCACCAGGCATTTTATAAATCTTATCTCACTGAATCTTCAAAACAATTATACATGACTGACAATGACGTTACTAACTGCATGGGGCTGTTAAAAAAAATTAAGAGAGTTAAGATTATCTACCTACCTATCTTTAACCAAGAAAATATAGCTAGTAGGTTAGCAAAGCTCAAATTCAAACCCACGCCTGCCTACTTCCAAAATTTGCTTTTTTTTTTCATTCTAATACACTGATAAAGAGACTATTTGCATGGCTAAAACCAGGAGAGACTTCGCAAGGCAAGTGGCATACAACCATAGTGAAGTCTGCACAGGCCTCAAAAGACTGAGAAAATGATTTGGAGATGAGCTACTGTGAAAACACCACAGCATTAAATAACCATTTTGGTTTTTCTGCCTCAAGACAATTAAGAGAGCTTCCAGGGAAATTAAGAAAGAAAAAGAAATAAGATACATCCAGATTGAAAATGAAGAAGTAAAACTGTCTTTATTCAAAGACTACATGATTTTATGTATGAAAAATCCTAAGGAAACCACTAAAAAACTATGACAGCTAACAAGCAAATTCAAAAAGACTTCAGAGTATAGGCCAATATATAAAAATCACCTTCATATCTACACATTAGCAATAAACAATCTGAAATTAAGGAAACAACTGCATTTACAATAGTAAAAAAAACAGACAATACTCAGGTATAAATTTAACGGCTGAAAACTATAAAGCACTGCTGAAAGAAATGAAAGATCTAATTGAAAGACATCCCATGTTTATGGATCCAAAGACTAAATACTGATAAGATAGCAATTTTCTTCAAATTGACATACATATTCAACACAATCTCTATCAAAAACCCAGTTGATTTACTGAAAAATAAATAACAATTAACAAGCTGATTCTAAAACTCATATGTAAATATAAAAGACTCAGAATTCTGAACATCATCTTGGAAAAATACAGTTAGAGGACTTATACTTTGTGATTTTGAAACATAATATAAACATAGAGGGAGAAGGAAATGGCACCCCACTCCAGTACTCTTGCCTGGAAAATCCCATGGATGGAGGAGCCTGGTAGGCTGCAGTCCCTGGGGTCGCTAAGAGTCAGGCACGACTGAGCAACTTCACTTTCACTTTTCACTTTCATGCATTGGAGAAGGAAATGGCAACCCACTCCAGTGTTCTTGCCTTGAGAATCCCAGGGACGGGGGAGCCTGGTGGGCTGCTGTCTATGGGGTCGCACAGAGTTGGACACGACTGAAGTGACTTAGCAGCAGCATAAACATAGAGTAACTGAGATCACTGCAGTGCTAGCATAGAGACACGCAGACAGCACAAAGGGCGAGAAATGAGAGTTTAGAAATAAACACTTACATGTACAGTCAACTGATTTTTGCCAAGGGTGCCAAGAAAATTCCATAGACAAAGAGTAGTCATGTTAGCATGGCTGTGAGGCTGGACCCCAGCCTCACACCATAAACAAAAATCATTCAAATGGATCACAGACCTAAATGGAAGAGTAAACCTATTAAATCTTAGAAGAAAATACGGAAGTAAACCTTCATAAGCCTAGATTAGGCAACACTTCCTTAGATGCAACACCAAAAGCACAAGCAACCAAACAAACAAGCAAAAAGATAAACTGGACATCACCAAAATTATAAACTTCTGTTTCAAAGAGAGCTATAAAAAAAGTGGGGAAAAAAGCCCACCAGATAATGGCAGAAAATATTTGTGAATCATATATACGAGACTTATATACAGAATAAAGAACTCTTATAATTCAACAAAAAAGGACAAATAACCCAAATAAGAAAGTAGGCAAAGGATTTAAACTAGCATTTCTCCAACGAAGTATACAAATGAGCAAGAAGCATTAAAAGATGCTCAACATTGTTACCCCTTAGGGAAATATAAATCAAAGCTGCAATGAGATACAGCTTCATACCCACTAGGATGGCTGGAAGAAAAACCCGCAATGAGATATGGCTCCGTAACACTAGGATGGCTAGTAGAAAAAAGACCATGACAAGTGTTGAGCATGATGTGGAGGAACTGGAGCCCTCACACAGTGCTGGTAGGAATGTAAAATGCTGCAGTTTCTTTCAGTTCAGTTCAGTTGAGTCTCTCAGTCGTGTCTGACTCTGTGACCCCATGAATCGCAGCACGCCAGGCCTCCCTCTCCATCACCAACTCCCAGAATTCACTCAGACTCATGTTCATCGAGTCAGTGATGCCATCCAGCCATCTCATCCTCTGTCGTCCCCTTCTCCTCCTGCCCCGAATCCTTCCCAGCATCGGGGTCTTCTCCAATGAGTCAAATCTTCGCATGAGGTGGCCAAAGTATTGGAGTTTCAGCCTCAGCATCAGTCCTTCCAATGAACACCCAGAACTGGTCTCCTTTAGGATGGACTGGTTGGATCTCCTTGCAGTCCAAGGGACTCTCAAGAGTCTTCTCCAGCACCACAGTTCAAAAGCATCAATTCTTCAGTGCTCAGCTTTCTTCACAGTCTAATTCTCACATCCATACGTGACCACTGGAAAAACCATAGCCTTGACTAGAAGGACCCTTTGTTGGCAAAGTAATATCTCTGCTTTTTAATATGCTATCTAGGTTGGTCATAACTTTCCTTCCAAGGAGTAAGTGTCTTTTAATTTCATGGCTGCAATCACCACCTGCAGTGATTTTGGAGTCCCCCAAAATAAAGTCTGACACTGTTTCCACTGTTTACCCATCTATTTCCCATGAAGTGATGGGACCAGATGCCATGATCTTAGTTTTCTGAATGTTGAGCTTTAAGCCAACTTTTTCACTCTCCTCTTTCACTTTCATCAATGAGGCTTTTGAGTTCCTCTTCACTTTCTGCCATAAGGGTGGTGTCCTCTGCATATCTTAGGTTATTGATATTTCTCCTGGCAATCTTGATTCTAGCTTGTGCTTCTTCCAGCCCAGCGTTTCTCATGATGTACTCTGCATAGAAGTTAAACAAACAGGGTGACAATATATAGCCTTGATGTACTCCTTCCCCAATTTGGAACCAGTGTGTTGTTCCATGTTCGGTTCTAACTGTTGCTTCTTGACCTGGATACAGATTTCTCAAGGGGCAGGTCAGGTGGTCTGTATTCCCATCTCTTTAAGAATTTTCCAGTTTGTTGTGATCCACACAGTCAAAGGCTTTGACGTAGTCAATAAAGCAAAAGTAGATGTTTTTCTGGAACTCTCTTGCTTTTTTGATGATCCAAC
>NW_011494680.1:5464330-5464611 GCF_000754665.1 Bison bison bison
TTGGAGTTTCAGCCTCAGCATCAGTCCTTCCAATGAACACCCAGAACTGGTCTCCTTTAGGATGGACTGGTTGGATCTCCTTGCAGTCCAAGGGACTCTCAAGAGTCTTCTCCAACATCACAGTTCAAAAGCATCAATTCTTCTGTGCTCAGCTTTCTTTACGGTCCAACTCTCACACCCATACATGACTACTGGAAAAACCATAGCTTTGACTAGATGGACTTCTGTTGGCAGAGTAATGTCTCTGCTTTTAATATGCTATCTAGGTTGGTCATAGGTTT
>NW_011494680.1:5464711-5468481 GCF_000754665.1 Bison bison bison
TGACCTGCATATAGGTTTCTCAAGAGGCAGGTCAGGTGGTCTGGTATTCCCATCTCTTGAAGAGTTTTCTACAGTTTATTGTAATCCACACAGTCAAAGGCTTTGGCATAGTCAATAAAGCAGAAATAAATGTTTTTCTATGTTATTGATTGTGCCAAAACAGTTTCTTTGGAAAACACTAATTCCTCAGAGAATTTAAAAAAGAGTTACCCTATGACCCAGATATTCCACTCCCAGATATATACTCAAGAAAACTGAAAAATTATGTCCACAGAAAGAACTTGGATTAAAATGTTCATAGCAGCACTATTACAAAACAGACAAATCCATAGAGACAAAAAGTAGATTAATGGCTGTCATGGCTGGGAGAAGGGAAGTTAGCAGCCAATTGGTATGGAGTTTCTTTTTGAGGCAATAAAAATGTTGTAATACTAGAATGTGGTCATGACTGACCAACTCTGCAAACATTAAGTATTGAACTGTATACTGTAAAAGGGTGAATTTTTACAGCATGTGAATTATATAAAAAAGAGGAGATAGAAGTAAGATAGTTCCAATGCTGACACCTCTTCATATGCATTAAGAACAGTAAGACCTAGAGCTGTAATTCCAAGCACACGATGCTGTTTTTACCCTTCACGGTACTCCAGAATGTGAACAGAAGGAAGGGCAGAGAACATAATAAACAGGTCTGGATGTCAGTTAGTAGAATCACCAGTAATAAGACAGGCTGTGAAGGAATCAGGGCTGAATGACCCTGAGATATCACAAGGACCACCAAGAGCTGTTTGAGAGATCAAACAGGCAAAAGGTAGGAGCTAGGAGGCTGAGATTAGAGGCTTTATTTAAGACTCATGAACACAGAGCTAATGATTAAGAGAAGACTTGTATTTACTGAGAGCACAGGTAAGTAAGGAGAACCTGAGGAATGGGCTCTGACATCATTTATGAGGAGACATTAAGAAAATGATGCTCTGCTCTTATATCTTTGCATCACAATTAAATACTCAAACCATTGAAGAGGAGTGATTCCAATTTTTCTACAATATGAAGAAATAAAGTACAAGTAACAATAACAACCTATGAAAATGTGTTGCTGTGCAGGTCGATCCATACAATCACTGCACAGACTGGTGGAGTGTGGGGGACACAGAAGGGCGCGTGGGGCGGCCTATGTGTCCTGGTGAGGAGGAGCGGTCGTCCTCCCTTTGCGCTCTCTCCCTGCGGACATGCATAATTCGCTATTCTGGAGGAACTCCATGCCACTCTGTCTTGATACACACAAGAAGAAAGAAAACTGGTACCTGTCTTGGGAGCAAGAAACAGAATGCCTGCACTGTAGTTCTCTTGTGCCACTGAATGCTGAGCATTCTCATCCCCGTCTGCATCAATAAGACCTTGCTATCAAAACCTGTCCATGCTCCTTGCATCACACCCTCTTCTGTGCCCAGGGAGCTAGCTTCCACCCTCCTCCCACCCCCTCGGTAACTCCTGCACGTAAGTCACCCAGGAACTTCACCTGGCGTCATCTGTCACCTTGTCAGGCATCTCTGCAGCATCAGATCAGCTGCCCTCTCTCACCTGAGGCACTGCCCCATGACAGAGTGCTGCCACGACCAGCCCTTCCCCTCCAGGCTCCATCCTCCAGTGCTGCAGGACCTGAAGTCTTGGAGCCAATGTTTTCCTTCCTTGGTGTCTGCTATGTCCGCAGTGTGCTCACATCCACTGCCTTGGCCTTAGACAGTCTCCGCCTGTGATGGAACAGCTCTGAAGGTGTAAAGGGAGGAGGGCCGAGGGCATCTTGCTCTCTCTCCAGGCCCCAGGACCTCTGGAATCTGGCACCATGGACAAAAGTACTCTTCATCAGCCACACACGAATGCACATAACAAATACACAGACTGGCAAGCTGGAGGCTAAAAATCCCTCAATACTTACCTCCAAGTTAAAGTCTTCCCTAACTGTGAGATCTATTTATCCAGACTGTTCACCTGACACCCTTTCCTGGATGCCTCAAAGGAATCTCAAACTGAACAGGCCCCAGATTGAATCTGCCTGAGAAGCACTCTTACTATTTCCTTCTGCCTTACCACCCCCAACCCTCCATCCAGTCACACGCACATGAGAAGTGTCTCCATTTCCCTGCGGCATTGTGTGAGATGGGAGCCTTGTCTGTGCTGGGTCTGGCAGGAGCTTCCTCTGGGCCTCTCTACTTCCACTGAGGCTATGCTCCACGCCCTCTCATTCCCAAACCATTTCCGTCCCACAGCTGACGTGTCTGCCGGACAGGCACACCAGTGGCCCACACTCGCTTGCCACTCTGCCACCTCCTTCCTGTTTGGAGCTCTAGAAGGCCCCCCACACCCCTGCCTCCATGGATACTTCTCTTTCATCTCTTTTTCATCCAACATCCTCTGAGCTTTCCAGTGTCACTTAAGTAGCACTGCTTCAGAACACGGGCCTTCGATCCCCAAACTGTCGACTCACTGTCTCTCAGAATATCCTGTTTGTTCTCACCAAGCACTGAGTACAACTTAAAATCATAAATGTCTTTGGTTTCAATTGGTTTATGTGGGACTCCCTCACCAGACAATGCTCCATGAGCACAGGACAATGCCTGGTTTTGTCAACTATGTAGAACCAGAACCCAACCCAGGACCAGGGGAAGTGAAAAGAGGAAGAAATGTAAGCCAAGAGACTAAGTAAGGGTCAAAAGATGAAAAGAGAATAAAACGTCAAAGTAGAGAGAAAGGACAATGTTTTTCTTTCCTGAGTTCAGTTCAATGAATTTCCATGAAACTAAAATGCAGCTTATGGAGAAGGAAATGGCAACCTACTCCAGCCTTCTTGCCTGGAGAATCCCATGGATGGAGGAACCTGGTGGGCTACTGTCCCTGAGGTCACAAAGAGTTGGACACGACTGAGCAAAACACAACATTAGTTCAGTTCAGTCACTCATTGTGTCTGACTCTTTGTGACCCCATGGACTGCAGCATGCCAGGCTTCCCTGTCCATCACCAACTCCCAGAGCTTGCTCAAACTCATGTCCATCGAGTCAGTGATGCCATCCAACCATCTCATCCTCTTTCGTCCCCTTCTTCTCCGGCCCTCAATGTTTCCCAGCATCAGGGTCTTTCCCAATGAGTCAGTTCTTCCCATGAAGTAGCCAAAGTATTGGAGATTCAGCTTCTGCATCAGTTCTTCCAGTGATTATTCAGGACTGACTTCCTTTAAGATTGACTGTTTTGATCTCCTTAGAGTCCAAAGGACTCTCAAGAGTCTTCTCCAACATCACAGTTCAAAAGCATCAATTCTTCTGTGCTCAGCTTTCTTTACGGTCCAACTCTCACACCCATACATGACTACTGGAAAAACCATAGCTTTGACTAGATGGACTTCTGTTGGCAGAGTAATGTCTCTGCTTTTTAATATGCTGTCTAGGTTGGTCACAGCTTTTCTTCCAAGGAGTGTCTTTTAATTTCATGGCTGCAGTCACCATCTGCAGTGATTTTTGGAGTCCCCAAAAATAAAGTCTGTCACTGTTTTCATTGTTTCCCCGTCTATTTGCCATGAAGTGATGGGACTGGATGCCATGATCTTCATTTTTTGAATGCTGCGTTTTAAGCCAACTTTTTTACTCTCCTCTTTCACTTTCAAATCAAGAGGCTCTTTAGTTCTTCTTCACTTTCTGCCATAAGGGTGGTATCATCTGTATATCTGAGGTTACTGATATTTTTCCTGGCAATCTTGATTCTAGCTTGTGCTTCATCCA
>NW_011494680.1:5468653-5478785 GCF_000754665.1 Bison bison bison
CAGCAGCTTGGAGAATTTTGAGCATTACTTTGCTAGCGTATGAGATGAGTGAAATTGTGTGATAAATTGAACATTCTTTGGCATTGCCTTTCTTTGGGATTGGAATGAAAACTGACCTTTTCCAGTCCTGTGGCCACTGCTTAGTTTTCCAAATTTGCTGGCATACTGACTGCAGTACTTGCACAGCATCATCTTTTAGGATTTGAAAGAACACAACTGGGATTCCATCACCTCCACTAGCTTTGTTCATAGTGATGCTTCCTAAGGCCCCCTTGACTTCACATTCCAGGATGTCTGGCTCTAGGTGAGTGATCACACCATCATGGTTATCTGGTCGTGAAGATCCTTTTTGTACAGTCTTCTGTGTACTGCTGCCACCCCTTAGTATCTCCCACTTCTGTTATGTCCATACCATTTCTGTCCTTTACTGTGCCCACCTTTGCATGAAATGTTTCTTTGGTATCTCCAATTTTCTTGAAGAGATCTCTAGTCTTTCCCATTTTATTGTTTTCCTCTATTTTTTTGCACTGATCAGTGAGGAAGGCTTTCTTATCTCTTGCTATTCTTTGGAACTCTGCATTCAAATGGGTATATCTTTCCTTTTCTCTTTTGCCTTTAGCTTCTCTTCTTTTCTCAGCTATTTGTAAGGCCTCATCAAACAACCCTTTTGCCTTTTTGCATTTCCTTTTCTTGGGGATGGTCTTGATCCCTTCCTCCTGTACAGTGTAACAAACCTCAGTCCATAGTTCTTCGTGCACTCTATCAGATCTAATCCCCTGAAATAGTTAAATATGAAGGGTCTTTCCCTCCAGGCTTTCGTCCAAATGCAAGACCACTGGACAAGTTCTATGAATTCAATGCCCTCACGAAAGACTAACTCTCCAGCAATAAATGTTTCTGCAGTGACAGGCTAGAAACAACGTGTCTCTGAGGGATAAAATTATCTGTCCCTAAGTTAAGCATCTCAAGGAAAAAGGAAGTGATGGTTTCAGAAAGGGAGGAAGAAAGTCAATCACCACGGACAGGGAGTAGAGTGGTCTAGACACCACTCTGCCAGGAGGGGGTTGTGGCAGGCAGCCCACTTCTGCGCTCTCTGCTGCAGTTCCCTCCAGAAGAAACTAGCGCTCCCCCTGGGCTAAAAAGCCTGTGGTCTGATTAGTCATACGTTTACCTAGCACTTATCCAACATGAAGTGGGTCCAGGTAAAGGTGTGTGCTGGTGCTGAACAGATTTCCTGCTTACTGTTTAGGGAGTGCTTCGGGTCTGGCTTCTGTTACTTTTGATTGAATGATTTATAAAACTAAAGTTCATGTGGCTTACTCTGATATATAACACCTTGAGAAACCAAGTAAAAATGTTTTCTTTAATAGTGTGAGTTAAAAGAAGTCATCCAGAAGAACAATGGACAGCAGACTTACATATGACATTTCTGAAATCTAACGTAAACTTTCGCTAATGTTTCACAGCTCAGAGGACAAATCTATCTGACCCTCTTCAGGACTGGCAGGCCTCAAATAAATGTCTCTTAATTTCAAAGGTGACAAAAATTGGGCTACATGCCATCAGAAGCTAAGCTGTGACTGATCTCATAAAAGTGCCATGGGTAGAGTGCTGGGAGCAGACAGACAAACGAGATCAGGTGCCAAGTTAGACGTGAGTCATCACAGTGTTTCCTCGGGGGGCATCTGACCTGGTTGGGCAGGAAGGGAGAATCACTGTAGCAAGAGTCCCAGAAAACAGACTTGCTTCTGTTTATGCCCAGGCACAGGCCTCAATTTCCTCTGACATGGCAATTTCTGGCTCTACGGAAACAAATGGTGATCAGAGAAGACTTCAGTTCACTGCTGGAGCAGAGGTTCTTGGGAAAAAGCAGGTGAGCTAACTCAGGGGAGTGGCCCTCACTGTTCAGTCTCCCTGCTATGTCCTCCGTGCTCGGGCCTCTGGACAAGACTGACTCTGTGCACTGCACGGCTGCCCGAAATTACCAGCAGGCAAGAAGTTACAGGCAGAAATCGCTGATAGAAAAGAGCATTCCGGGCAACACGCCTACGTCTTCTGAGGGTGTCTCCCCTCGTATCGTGTGGCACATGCAGGTGTGAAGGTCCACGCCAGGACACATGCTGCTGAGTGACTCTCAAGGACACACCTTATACACACCAGCAGAGAATCAGTAGAGGGCTAAGGGTCTTATTCCTTCTATATTAATTGGATTTGTAAACTGGAGACCTGATCATTATTACAGCAAATGAATCTAGAAAAAACTAATAATGGATTATACAGTAAGACCTTTCTGTACCCCAAATACATCACAGAAGGCTCGTCTCCCACCCCAGGCCAAACGCTATGACCTCTGTCCAGAAGGACCACCCTTCCTCATGGTACACAGTCTACTCAGGTCCCATGCCAGCTTTCCAGGGTGACTGGCCCCTGGCCATCTAGCATCAAACAGAGCCTGCTTCCAAGTCAATATTCTTCCCTTTCTTTCAGCTTCAGTATTCTCTACAACCCTGTCATGTGGGGATTCTATATCTCATGATGGTTTTCTTTCATCCACGTATAACTGTCAGCAAGTCAATCTCTGAGGCCCAGTGTTCTCATCTATGAAATGGGTTACCGTCCTCCAGCCTCTGTTTACAATCTCACATGTGCTACAAGAAATCCCCATGCCCACTGATGCATATTCATTACATCTGATTAACTCAGTGTTGCTTTCCTATTTCTGAGCTTTACACCTGCCCTGCCTTCAATCCACTGTGAGCACAGCCTCAGTTGGTATGTGCCAGGTGGGAGCAGTGCTCTGCGGGCTTTAGGATCTTCTCCTCAGAGCCCAGCATGGTCACAGACCGCAGAAGCAGCCAAGCAAGACAAAACCTTTGTCTGATCTGTAACTGTCTCAGGTAAGTCTGTTTAAAAGGACACAATTTTAAGTCTAGAACAAAACCAGTCAACAGCTACAAGTGTGCTAAAGACCTAAAGACGGATATATTGGTTTCACACATACAGTTTCCAAACAGAATAAAAATAAACTTTTCTATAATTCCACAAGAAATATTCTGTAACTCTGCACCTGAAAGGACTTTGTGAAATTCATGGTCCTTCAAAGTAAGCTGCAGTCCACCGGAAGGCGACTGACAGGTAACAGAGTCGTGCTTGCTGCCGCTCCTTCCGAACATCAGAAGGCACTGTAAGGACAGGATGCCTGTGACTTATTATTGCTTCAGTATGTGCTTCTCTAACAGTAGAGGCACAAAATGACTGATTGTCAGATAAACTGGCATCTACACTTTTAATTTCTATTCTTCTATAAATCTGTGTTACTGCTTTGAGAGCAATTTAACATAGAAAGATGATCTCAGAAGGGTCTGACAAGGACAAAGAAACTCTTACTCAACCATGTGTCTACAGCTGTCTGCAAACACACAACCAGGAAGAGTGGAAATGCGAGTAGAAAGCTGCCGCTCCCACTATCTGTTGGAGCGAAGCACCGTGAATCACAGGTCTGCCCTTGCTCCCACAGCTGCTGAGTTAGGCAGGGCACCAAGGAGCAGCCACTACCCACAGGGGCTACCTAAAATGACTTAATTAAACTTCAGTGAAATTATAAATGTAGTTTGCTCGCCCCAGCAGCCATACTGCCTGCGTGGTCAGTGGCTGCCGCACGGGCGAGGGCAGTGAGCAACATCCGCATCACTCACAGATCCTGAGGTAACACCGAAGTGAACTCAAAAGGCCCATCTGAGAGCCACAGACCCACCAGCTGCCATTTCTTTATCCTGGTTTCTAAGACATAAAACTTGACAGCTATTGTCATGGTCTTCTTAACCTTGCCTTGGCTCTTTCAGAACAATACCAATCATGTTTGTATGACGTTCAGTAACATAAACAATCAAAGGTAAAAGTAAATGTGACTAACTTTTCTACTAGGTCTATTTAGATAAATTGGAGAAGGAAATGGCAACCCACTCCGGTATTCTTGCCTGGAAAATTCCAAGGACAGAGAAGCCTGGCAGGCTACAGTCCACAGGGTCACAAAGAGTTGGCCACAACTGAGCAACTGAGCACATTTAGATAATTATACGTGGACAAAATCCTCTGTCATACCAGGTGTTTCAAATTTTGATGTAAGAGAAAACCAACCAAAGAAAAACCACCCCTGTGCGTGGTGATGAAACCACTCTGAGAAGAGCTTCCCCTCTGTGCAGATGAGTGTGGGCCCAGCACCCATGTCCGTCACTCACCGTGCCCTGGTTGGGTCTGCGCTGTCTGCCTGCTGGCCTCTGCAGGGCAGGGAGTACACTCTCTGCACCACCACTCGCACGCCCACTCCCGTCCAGGCGGCAGCTCCGTGGCTCTCGACTGCATCCAGCAGAGAGTCCCTAAGGGGAGCTTGGCTGGGGACGCATGGCTCCACTTGTTCAGGATGGAGGGTCTGGTCTGTGCCCACCGCAGTGTGACTATCACACAGAACCTGATGAGACATGCAAAAGGAACACTTGCAGCCTGACTCACAAGGGCATGCACCATACCAAATGTGGCAGCCCCCGTGACTGTAGGACACTCAAGGAATGACAAGGACAAATGCACAGCCGCAGCTCAGGGCTCCCACCTGCGGGCCACCTGTGCAGCCATGGTGAGCTGAGGCACACAGACCACCTCGGGGGTTTGAGAACATGCAGAAAGGGCTCCTATTAAAATATCTCATGGTAATTTTAAAAGTTTTCTTCTATGAGGTAACAATCTCAAAGCACAAACTACAAAACAAAACGAAAGAAGGACCAGGGTTACTGTGAAGTGCCAGCACTCTGCACACTCCAGTGAACCATAGGAGCCGCCTCAGCAATCCCGGTAAACACCTTCACAAGAGGACGGCGCCTCCAGAAGACTCTGTGCCCCTGCATCCCAGCACTGTTCTCTACATCCTGTGCTTGCGTAACAAACATGTGACCCTCACAACCCAAGGAGGCAGGCTGCACCGTCACCACTGTTATACAGACAGGCATGCTGAGACAGGAGCCGAGAATCCTGCCCAAGACTGCCAGCAGGAAGTGGCTGAGGCAGGACCCGAACTCGGCACTGAGGTCCACAGCCCGCACTCTCGACACTAAGCTCTCTGGTAGCTACCCTGGCATAGATGGCAACGTAGACACATTTCATGAATTTAACATCACATACTTGTTTGAAACTGTATGTTAAAGCAGTAATGTAGTTTGGGCCATATACTGTACATCTGTTAAATTGATTAAAGGGAGATTTCACATAATTCCCTCCAGACACATGTTCTGATAGTCAAAGAGAGGCCCTGCTTGATTCCACACATACAAAGCAGGATGAAAGTCCATTTGTTTGCTTTCTGGTTTCCCCTCATGTGGTCACCCTCAACATACCCCTCAGTGCTGACGCAGGGAGCCAGGCGACCCTGAGGTAGCTGCGCTGGAGTCAGACACTTGGAGCCCACAGCACCCCAGGAGTGTCCTCTTGCCTACCACAAGTGTGGCTTAGCGCTCCCCCAGTTCATCATCATGGATAGTCATGGCTCAGGGTCATTAACATTCCAAAAAGCAATCTCCAGTGTGTAACCTCAAGTTTACGCAACTCTCTTTATCCCCAGGGAAACAAACATCATGAAAAAGAAAAAGATGATTTTTTAAAATAAATTAAAGAGGCTTAAGTAAGCTCTTAGGCAGTTATGAGAACAGAAAAAAAACTCAAATTTTAATAAATTAGAGTATATATGACATATATGTGTGTTGAATACTTAAAGAAGACCAAAGGAAAACACTTCTATAAATACCTGGCCTTTACATGCAGTATTATTACAAAGTGAAAATTTCTAAGTTGAGGAGTATACCTTGCTTTCGGGTGAGCTATCGGTTAGGCTCTTAAACTGGAACATCTGAGCCAGAGTGCTGCTCCTCCTCGGACAGGGCGTGTAACACTCGTGCCCATCACGTGATGCTTCTGAATCTTCTTTGGCAACAACTTTCTGACAAAAGTAAGTATTCAGAATAACAGGGCAACTTCCACCTGGGATAATAAGCTTTTGCCTGGAAAGGGAAAGAAACGCAAATAAAAATTTATTTGCAATGCTGGATTCCTCTCTCTTGCTAAATCTTGAGTACGAAGGGCAATGGCGTGCTGGCTACAGACACCACAAACCAGCCCCAGGGAGAGCGCCCTGGCCTCAGCAGCGTCAGTGCATCTGCTCTGCTGCTCGGAGCAGATCCTGCCTCGGGAGTCAGGTGGAGGAGGCGACCACACCCCTGCCAGTGGGAGCTGCTGCAGGGTGGCCTCAGGACCCCTCAGGGGCAGGCACCACCGGAGGGGAGGAGCACAGACCTGAAGGGAACGTTACAAGAAGACAGCTCGCCTCTTTCAGAGAAGAGGCGTCAGACACCAAAGGAACTCCACCTTCGCTACCAAACGGACACAGTTACAGTCACTGCGGTGGCTCACATTTGAGCAGAAACAGGACAAGGTTCTCCCGGTGCCTCTCAGACTCTCAGGCTCATTCCTCACACAGGGGGAGCTGCTTAACATTCAGGGACATTTAGAACCTCCACTCCCAGGGAGATGGAGGAGATACACTTTCCCTGTTTCTCCCCCTAGACACAGGGACTGCCTGATGTTGCACAGAAACAAAATGAGAAGATGCTGAAAGGAGAGAGGAGCAGACAACACCCTCAAAAGCGCACTTTCTCCGACTGAAGGACAAGGAAGGGGCAGCCCAGTGAGCCAGAAAGGGTTTTGCTGTTTCCTTTTAGGCAAACTTCACAGAAAAACCGTGACCCATGGCCACACACACCAGCCAAGGGCGAGAGGAGCCCACACGTGGCCCTCGACAGGCTGTTGTGGGGAGTCTCTGCAGCCCAGTGGGACCGCCCACACCGCCATCACAGGGTGATGCCCGACGCCCAGAACCAAGCCCCACCTCCAGCCCACGCAGTGTCAGAGGAGGCCCAGCAGTGTCAGGGCTTTCCCCACAACCCAGTCTCCCACCACCGTCCACTGCGGTCAGCGGGGGCCATGCGGGGGGCAGGGACGAGGGGTATCCTGACGTCTCCCTCCGCCTGGTAGAGAGAACCCCCCCATCCCCCCACTTCTCTTCTCAGAGCACTGTCAGACAAAGCCAGCTAAAACTGGTTTAAATAAGATCCAGGATCTCATAATACCTAACGTGCACAGTTACCATCTAAAATCACTTGTTACACAAAGACTGACGCCAGGAGGAGAACAGGGGCAACAGGGGATGAGATGGTTGGATGGCATCGCTGAGTCAACAGACATGGGTTTGAGCAAGCTCCAGGAGATGGTGAAGGACAGGGAAGCCTGGCGTGCTGCAGTCCATGGGGTCGCAAAGAGTCAGCCACGACTGAGTGACTGAACAACAAGGTTTGTAAAAGCTCACTTGATAAATCACATGACAACCAACAACAGCAATGAACATCAACATGAGGCTGGGCCTGCACGGATTCTTCTGCTAAGGAATATGAGGAATGCGATGTGTTTACTTTCCAGTCTTCGCTCAGGACCTCCCTGACGAGGCAGCGGCGGCGGCGGCACAGGCTGCCATGCAGGTAGTCACACATGGGGACATACACAGAATCCTAGGGTGTGGAGCCAAGCACCAGGGTTTCTACTGAAGCTCATTTAGAAAAGAAAGAGAACCCTGTATATTCAAATAGAAACAGTAATTTGTCAGAATGTCTGCTTTCACGAAGAACCATTTCCATTGTTCTTTATTGAGTCTGTTATGAACAGAATTCAGGTAAACAGGGAAAAATAGACTGTTTTTTAATGTCACCAAGGGCACAGAAGGAAAACCAAGTGAAATCTCTTTTCATTTTCCAGTGCTTGTCAACCCTGCCAAAGTGTGAAATATCCTATTAGCAGCTCAGAACAAACAGTATTTCTTTCACATCACAAATAAGATCAATGTGCTTATTTACTGTCTAGGAAGAAGGTGTCCTAATCTGGTGGGTAGCAAAGACAACTGTTGGGATTAATGCTGTGACCTAAAGAAAACAAGACAAACAGAAGGAATTCCCTTACTTTTTTCCTTCTCTCTTATTTTAATGGCTAGTTAGCTAAAGAGTCAGACTGAGAACTGTAGTCGTCAGAAAAACAAAAGGCAATGGCACCCCACTCCAGTACTCTTGCCATGAAATTCCCGTGGATGGAAGGGCCTGGTGGGCTGCAGTCCATGGGGTCGCTAGGAGTCAGACACGACTGAGCGACTTCACTTTCACTTTTCACTTTCATGCATTGGAGAAGGAAATGGCAACCCACTCCAGCGTCCTTGCCTGGAGAATCCCAGGGACGGGGAGCCTGGTGGGCTGCCGTCTATGGGGTCGCACAGAGTCGGATACGACTGAAGCGACTTAGCAGCAGCAGCAGCAGTCTTAATCTACTTTCCACTTATGACATACCTGGGACCAGTAATAAATTTTGTTTACAATTCTGTCTCCACTGGAAGCCACAGTACAGAGCTGGCTGGTGTACACGTCCCCCACCACCATGGGGGGCAGGCTGAGGGGAAGACAGCCCACAAGGGGACAGACACCAAGGGAACACCCGAGAGAAGCAGATCAACGCCGGCGCTGCCGGAACCCAGGCTTCTGAGGGCAGAGAAGCATGGAGCTCTCCAAGTAATTAATCATCTACAGATTGCTATCCCTATGAGAGGTCTTGTCTGATTGGTTCACCCATCATTATTTCATACAGATAAAAATGTTTTCAAATGGATGTTGCCCCTTTTTCTGGCGTCTGTGGCAAAAGCACCTCTTCTCTCTGTACTCACTAGTGCTTTTCAAAATGTTTATGCTGGCCTCTACAACTAAACCCCTCAAATCCTAGAATAGATCATCTGCCTCTCCTTTATCTTTGTTTCTGAGTGCCAGACAGTACCTGACATGTGTAAGGGACTCAATAAATGCTTCCTAAATTAATGCAACCAAAACCACTTTATTCCTATTCATCAGATGTGTTTATAAAGAAATGAGCGTGCCTTCTGAACAGATAAACCAGAACTTACACAGCTGTGTCCATGTTCTTTAGAGGAGGAATCTGGCCGTGGCACACATTTCATATCAGGCCGTGGAAGAATAGAAGGTTGGAGGGGACGTGTGCAGGCACAGAGCTCCAGAGCACAGCACACGATGGCTTGGGAGGCGGGGGGGAAAGACATGGTTTGGATTCTAAGAAGCCTGGGTTTAAATCCTGGCTTTGCTACTGAAAAGGTCAGTTTTCATTCCAATCCCAAAGAAAGGCAATGCCAAAGAATGCTCAAACTACCGCACAATTGCACTCATCTCACACGCTAGTAAAGTAATGCTCAAAATTCTCCAAGCCAGGCTTCAGCAATGCATGAACCGTGAACTTGCAGTTGTTCAAGCTGGTTTTAGAAAAGGCAGAGGAACCAGAGATCAAATTGCCAACATGCGCTGGATCATGGAAAAAGCAAGAGAGTTCCAGAAAAACATCTATTTCTGCTTTATTGACTATGCCAAAGCCTTTGACTGTGTGGATCACAATAAACTGTGGAAAATTCTGAAACAGATGGGAATACCAGACCACCTGACCTGCCTCTTGAGAAATTTATATGCAGATCAGGAAACAACAGTTAGAACTGGACATGGAACAACAAACTGGTTCCAAATAGGAAAAGGAGTACGTCAAGGCTGTATATTGTCACCCTGCTTATTTAACGTCTATGCAGAGTACATCATGAGAAACGCTGGGCTGGAAGAAGCACAAGCTGGAATCAAGATTGCCGGGAGAAATATCAATAACCTCAGATATGCAGATGACACTACCCTTATGACAGAAAGTGAAGAGGAACTCAAAAGCCTCTTGATGAAGGTGAAAGAGGAGAGTGAAAAAGTTGGCTTAAAGCTCAACATTCAGAAAACTAAGATCATGGCATCTGGTCCCATCACTTCATGGCAATTACATGGGGAAACAGTGGAAACAGTGTCAGACTTTATTTTGGGGGGCTCCAAAATCACTGCAGATGGTGACTGCAGCCATGAAATTAAAAGACGCTTACTCCTTGGAAGGAAAGTTATAACCAACCTAGATAGCATATTCAAAAGCAGAGACATTACTTTGCCAACAAAGGTCTGTCTAGTCAAGG
>NW_011494680.1:5478885-5505914 GCF_000754665.1 Bison bison bison
CCTTGGACTGCAAGGAGATCCAACCAGTCCATTCTGAAGGAGATCAGCCCTGGGATTTCTTTGGAAGGAATGATGCTAAAGCTGAAACTCCAGTACTTTGGCCACCTCATGCAAAGAGCTGACTCACTGGAAAAGACTGTGATGCTGGGAGGGATTGGGGGCAGGAGGAGAAGGGGATGACAGAGGATGAGATGGCTGCATGGCATCACTGACTCGATGGACGTGAGTCTGAGTGAATTCCAGGAGTTGGTGATAGACAGAAGGCCTGGTGTGCTGCGATTCATGGGGTTGCAAAGAGTCGGACACGACTGAGCGACTGAACTGAACTGAACTGAGCTGTGTGAATGTGGGCAAATGTAACTGATGACTCAGTTTGTATAACACAGGAGCATGAACAGTAGCTATAAGGACCGCAGAGATTTCTTCGAGGATGAAGTAACAGCATGGTGTGGGGTTCTGGGAGCAGCTTTGCACAAATAGATGGAGGCTGCCAGTACTGCTGCTCCTCCAAGAATTACATCTTCAGTCACTTCACAGTAGTCACTGTCTCTTGTTTAGCAAAAACTAGGGTAACAGTGTTATTTGCCTGTGGCCCATCTTCTTTCTCCTCCTGAAGGTCAGTGAGAAGTCTACGCCATGAGCGGAAAATACGACTCCCCGCTGCCTCCATGCGCTCATGTGCACGAAGACGCCTGTGTCGCTCCTCCTCTCTGGCTGGATTCTGCTCTGGGTGCTACTGCACTGGCCACACTCTCATTCAGTCCTCTTCACAATGAGGAGGCCTGTCTGCATTTTCAGAGGAGGAACGATAACAACTGTGTCCACAGCAAGGGTCCACGACAGGGCTGAAACACAAGCCAACGGCTTTAAAGCCAGTCTGTTCTCTTTCCTGGTGGGAGGACGGGACCCATCACTGAATGTGGCCAGAAAGGTCCCGCACCACTCCCAGAAGGGCAGTGCCTGGGACAGGAAGTGGCACGGCTGCCAGGCAGGGGCCAGCGCACAGGTCAGCGGAGCCACCAGGACAGTGTGAGACAGTGGGGGGCCCATCTGACAAGCAGCCACGCAGGGACGTAAAAGCAGATGCACAAAGGTCTCTGGTGACAACAGAGCCTCAGAGCCACTTTCTACACCCGTGCCTGGAAGGCAGCCATAGTGGCAAATAGATTTTAAATAAAATGAAACAAAACAAAACCTACAATACAGATCCCAAGGTGCAGGAGCCACGTGTCCGGTCTGCGATGTGGTCAGTACCATACTGGGCAGCACAGATCACCGCACAGAGTTCCACGCAGCTATCGGAGAACTTCATTCTCCAGAGAGAAAATAAACCACATTCCATTCACTTGGTAAGCCCTTTTTCATTGATCAACTTGCTGGATTTAAAAAGGCTATTGTACCTCTTGACTTCTGAGCCACTGCACAAGCTCAGGCCCATCTGGCCCCTCTCCCAGACACCAGCATATGAATCCCTGCGTGAAACCCAAGTTGGCAACAAGACAGTGTTAGCAGTGTTTTCATGAATTTTTAAAAACAGCAAAATATCCTGCCCACATTTTCAATTATTCAAAGAGTGAATGGGCACTCCTCCTCTCACCAAAAATCAGATTTATTCTAAAAAATTTAAAACCTTAATCCTAGGAAATCTCTAAACCAAAGAATCAAACCAATTTAAGAAACAGTAAGTTTACAGTTCATACTCCCTTTATTTTCAACTTCTTATTTGACAAGATTTATCACCTGGTTCAAATATGTTTCTTTTACCTTCCTATCCAAATAACACCCACATTACCTAAAAAACTGATAAAAACACTGATGCAGAACACAGTTATAACTGTGTGTTATTTTAAATTCCCAGAGTAGACATTAATTCCTTTTTTATCCAAATAAAGACATCACTGACAGTTTATTCCCATTCTAAAGTGGACAGCAAAAGACATTAAAGATGAATTCATGGAAGAATATAAAATGTAAGACAGACTTCCTCTATAAACCAGAAGCCTAATTCTCCACACCAACATAAGTTTCTTCCTCTGTAAACCAGAAGCCTAATTCTCCACACTAACATAAGTTTCTGACCATATCCTTTTTCAGGCACAGGTCACTGGAAATTCCAGTTTACAGAAAGAACCACCACTTTTCTGGCAGTAGGTGTAAACTTTATTTTCAAGGCACAAATCCCACACTTATTCAGTAACAAAAATTCTGTTAAAATATAATAGAAAATGCAGAAAGAAAGAAGGAAAGCAGGAAAAAGCATGGTCTGATGTCAGACTGACCTCGGTTTAAATTCTAGCTATGCTACATGCTGCCAATTTTATCTTCTTCAAATTACTTAGATTTTTCTCAACTTTAACTTTTTCATAACTAAAATGGGGATCATGCCTACTTAATGTTGTTACTGTGAGACTAGGTGCATACATTCCAATATACAAGCCAGAGAGAGACGAGTACATACCAGGCTTGGCATACACACTGGCTACTAATTAAAATAGTACGTAATACATTGGCTATTTTAAAACTCTCTACAGGTTAACGGTATTTCCAGTGTAAGACAGGAAACCTTAAAAAAATTTAGTTTCCTCTGGGTTCATGCTAATATATGTACTTCTATATACAACTGGGTAATTAAAGGCCTTAAAAATGTTTATTCATTTTTATTCAACAAAGTCATTGTTAAGAATTTATACCAATGAAATAATCAGAGATGTGGAGGAATAACACACACAAAAACATTAATCATACTCATATATTATAGTGAAACACAGCAAAGAAGCTAACTTTCTAATAAAAAGTAGAAAAATAATGAAACAGCTATACAAATGATAGCATAAAGAATCCTAATTAAAGAAAAGTAGGGGTCTTCCCTGGGGGCTCAGTGGTAAAGAATCCATCTGCCAATCAATGCAGGAGACACAGGTCGATTCCTGGTCCAGGAAGATCCCACATGCCACAGAGCAACTAAGCCGGTGCACCACAACTAGGAGCCCGTGCCCCAGAGCCCGGGAGCCGCAACTGCTGATCCCCACTGCTGCAGGCCCTGCAGCCCTAGAGCCTGTGCTCCGTAACAAGACCAGCGACCGCAATGAGAAGCCAGGCCACAGCAACAAGGAGTAGCCGCCTGTGGGTAACACCACTGTGGGTGACAACTGTTATATTGTTGAATTAGAGAAACAGATTCAGGCTCGTATGAACTATGAGATTCCCAGATAGTAAGACTACATATTATTTATATAATATTCTTACAAGGAGGAAGTTTTGAGATGAATTGCACCAGAAAACTAAGCAACTTATCCTTAAATAAAAGGATTATATACCAGTAAGTTTGAATGCTCTTCTTTATATTATTGTCTTTTTTTCCTACAGTAAAAATGTATTCTTTAACAGATACAAATAAGCACTTGAATCAACCTTTTACTTAACAATAAACTGCCTCATTACTTGAATAAACTAAGCAACAACCACTTCCTGTGAGTAACTCTCAAATGAGTCCAAACTGACCAACTGGTAAGAGTTCACATGCTCCTTTCCCATCTCTTCCTCAGCACCTCAGTTCTATTGTCTGTCTACCCATCTCTAAGTTCAGATTTGCAGCACGACAGTACCACCTTTAAAGATACTCAGAAAGTGGACTACCATCTTTCAGCCACTCTGCTTCATTAAAGCATATTCCACCAGCTTACACAGCACAGTGCTGTGGCTGGACTTCCTGCAGCTGTGGTCTCTGGGTAAAGGATTCTCCCTGCTCTATTCAGTTCTGTTTCTTGAAAATCAGAAACAGCAATCTTTATGACAAGATCTAAATATATGCATTAACAAGGACAGTGAAGACAGAAACCTGATGCCTCAGGATCAGTTGTGGCCGGCCTCTATCTGTAAGGTCATAAGCATTTCCTGAACACAAACCTACAAGTATTCCCACGTTGCCACACCGCTCTCTCGGAGCCTATCTGAAACCTTTACTTACAGACTTTATCTCCTAATGTGACTCCAGAACAGAAAGTTTTAAACTTGAGCATGAATCAGAACTACAGGCTTGTTACAACACCCACTGCTGGGCCCCACACCCTGAGCCTCTGATTCAGGAGTCTGGGGAGGGGCCACCTAATCTGTGTTGGTTACAGGCTCCACGGTGACGCTGCTGGTCCCCTCACCATACTCGGAGGATTACTGCTCTAGAAAAACCCACACGACCATCACACCTTCCTAACTTCACTCAAGAGACTGGCAGCCCTTTCAAGTTTACTCTTGTTAGCTACAGAACACCTGCTCCACCGTCAGGACTTCCTGCATAAAGGGCAGGAAGCTTCTTGGCGGAGTCTTCTGGCTTTGCCAGGACTTGTACAAAGGCAGCACTTCCTCTTTTGCTCTCCCATCACATCTGGTGACCTGTACATATCTAAGACTTTAACTCACTGATTGGCAGGGCTTGGCCTTCTCACCTTTGAATTAACAATAAAGATCTCGCTCCATGCAGCAGAAAAAAAGAGAAAGAAATTATACCTCTTGTCTCTGGCCCACAGCTCAATGGCTCCAAGATAAAAATCACAACGTGATGAAGCGTTTTCTTCATGTGACGGAGTGAACAGCGCCTCCCTCACATCTCATCCACAGAGTTGGAAGACAAGGCTGCAAGTACTGGCTTGGCCGAAAACTTTGTTTGAGTTTTTCTGCTACATCTTAAAAAAACCTGGATGAACTTTTTGGCCATCCCAATGAAATGCATTTTTTTTTTTAGAAACTTGCAACATAACACTCCATGCTTCTTTCTAGGTAAAAATTGTCTATTCAGAGCAGCAGTTTGATACAGCAAGTAGAACAAGAACATGAAAGTCTAGAGATTTGGGTTCAAATCCCATTTGGTCACTTACAAGCCAGATGATCTGGACTGCATCGCCTAAACAAACAGAATCCTTTTTGTCTTGTTCTGGTGGATAACAACATTTAAGCTTGACGATTTTAAGACAACAATGGATACCAAAGTATTTGATACATTAAAATGCTTTATATAAATGATGGTTATTATTCTTCAACAACCGTGGATTATAAAAATTCACCCATTCTAGAAAACTTCCAAACAGCATCTTTCCAGTTACAAACAATTTAAAGCTGCAATTTCAATGCAACTTAATGTTAAACAGACAAACAAACAAAAAAGATGCTTTTTTAAAAACTATCAAAAGTGAGAACTCTTTTGGTGTATGATTTTTTAATCAGAAATATATTACTTCCCAAATACATAGGTAACAAAGCCAACTTCAATTCTAAGATGTCTATAACCACAAACCTCAATGTGGAGACCACTTTCAAAGAAAAATGAAACTTAGAAACAAAAAGATGAAGCGACAAGACACAAGGCAAGCCAGGAGTCAGAGGAGTGACTGAGTTTTTCCTTATGCTCGCCTTCACTGAGCTCTGATGGAAAACCTGGCTCAGGACAGACCAAAGAACCACAGCAGTCAGAATGGCTAAGCTTATCTTGTTGTCCAGGTTTCTCTTTCCAACGGAGATACAAAGTTGATTAAAAAATCCACTTTTATCAAGAAATGTTACCATAACTATTCATACAAATAATTTAATCCGCAAATAGATTCAGATCACCAAAAACTAACGAAGGCAGAAACATAATAGTGTTCTGTAAAAGGAATTCTAATAATGGTCACATAATATATAATATAGATCTCAACAAAAGATGACAGTATTCACATGTAAAATAAATTTTTTAATGGTTTGATCTTTTGATCTCACAAAGAAAAATAAAAGTTGAGGTAACACAAAAAATGAGGAATAGACTACAGTATTTGAATATTGTGTCAAGAAAAAAAAAGGGAGAAAAACAAATCAAATGAATTGAAAAATATTTTTCTAAAATCCAAAAAATATCCCAAACTGAAATTTCAGTACAAAAATTTATGAAATTTAGACCAAAAGGATTCACAATAAATGACATTTAAAGAAACTTTGGAAGACAATGATCACAAAAGAACTGAAGTTGACAGTACTAAATTCAGAGAGTTAATTAAGACTGTCCTCAAAAATCTCAAAGCCTGGGTTTAATTATTACCACAAACAAAACCTAGTCTAGCTTCAAACTGAAGCAGCATCAGCTGAACTAGATAAATGTACAAGACTCATTAGAGGACACACTTTAAATTATAAAAGGAATAAGAATGTTCTGGGACAACAAAACACTCTTAGAAGAAGCAGTAGCACAACTTCTCTTGAATGGCACAACTTATCTTCATGAAAAAGAAATTAGGGCAAACAAGAATGGCAGAAACCTCAGAATGTAACATAGCAACCAGGGCAGAGCAAAACCATAGCAGGGCGTGTCATACGCCAGAATCAAAACCAGTATCTCTATGTGCGCTTCACCCACCCAGGAGAAACACTAAAGTAACTAGAGCCAGACACACAAAATACAAGTTTGGGCCTTTAAACAGTGAGAGTGTGCCGCACAAAAGAAAAACCTCCCTTGAGACTCCACAGCTAGCCGAGGCTGCAGTCCTGCGCATTAATCCAGGGGAGGGGATGAAAGCTTCTGTACTTAGTTTCTTCCGAAACCTTCCGCCACGTGGGTCCACCTGACAGTGTGTCCCCCTGAGAGCTGCCTAGCCCTGGTCTTGGGTGCCACACCCCCACAAAAACAACTGCAGAGCAGAATCTGAGGGTGGTCCCAACATCACTGAGGCCTCCTGAGCCTGCCTGACCTGAAAGTGACTGTATGACCATGGAGCAGTTAGTATGCCATTACCCTTTCAACTCTTTACCGTGGAAGGTTAGTAACACAGCTTGAAACATACCTTTAAGCTACAAACGCCTACCCACATTCCCAAGTCTCCTCAGGTACGAGCTTGCCCAGTGCCCTGATCGAGACAAGCAGTGTGTAAGCTCACCGTGCAGAAGCTCCGCTCTGCAATTTAGATACGTTTAAATAGAACCAGGCTCACCTGTGTTCAACATACTATTTGAAAAATTAATATAAATGACTTTCTACTTAACAAACTTAAATCATTCTTGTTTCTTAATACAAAGACAAGCACATAAGGATTTGTTTTCCTCAATGATGGGATTGTTTCCTTCCATCCACTGGGTACTGTTTAATGCTCTCCTCTTCCTGGACTCCACTGAGTGGGCTCCTGGGGACAGGCAGGTCAGAGCCCCAGTTCCCAGAGAGACACTGAGTCCGTGTGTGTGAGGCTGTGAGAGGGAACGGACTTACACAAATGGAAGCCTTTTTCATATTTCATTTTTGTCTTTAAAACGGTTATAATTTGCAAAGTGAATCTTCAAAGGAAACAATTCTACAAGTGTTTCTATCTTCTTTTATGAGTTTATTACTATCTATGAACTAAATACAATACCTATCAACTGAATTCTTGGTTCCTTAAAATGTATAGTTAGAGATATCTATACTTATGGTTGTAAATTATCACTCTGAAAGTATTAATCATTCAGTGTGTCAGACTGTTTGCAATCCCATGGACTGTGGCCTGCCAGGTTCCTCTGTCCATGAAATTCTCCAAGCAAGAATACTAGAGTAGGTAGCCATGCCCTTCTCCAGGGGATCTTTCTGACCCAGGGATCAAGCCCAGGTCTCCTGCATTGCAGGCAGATTCTTTACCATTTGAGCTACCAGGGAAGCATACAATGGTAGAGATGATCTTTTTGTCATTTTTGTCAAAACAGACCAAAAAAGCCATTGACATTAATTCAAAATAGCCCGCTGCACCCTCTCAGAAAATAAAACAACACTCAAGTATTTCATATAATTACAAATTTTATACTATTTCAGCCACGAATTCACCTGCAAATACAGGAGACATGGGTTCAACCCCTCGTCCAGACAGATTCTACAGGCTGTGGGGCAACTAAGCCTGCATGCCACAAGTACCAAGCTTGTGCTTTAAAGCCAGCGTGCCGCGACTACTAAAGCCCGCACACCCGGGAACCCACGGCGCTCAGCAACAAGAGAAGCCGCCGCAGTGGGAATGTGCACCACGATGAAGAAAGCAGCCCTCACTCGTCGCATCTAGAGAAGAGACCATATGGAGCAACCAAGGCCCAGCAGAGCCAAAAATAAATACATTTTTAAAAATAAAAAGTTTATACCATACCAATTAAATTCTCCTCTAGTACATTTACTGAGCACTTATTATACACAAGATATTACTCAGTAAACCAAATGATACAAAGAAGAATAGGATTAACACAATAAGAAGCTTAGTCTATTAGGAGAGGGAAAGCATAAAAATAACATACATTGTTATGTTAATTATAGTAATGCTTAATAATTATAATAATGTTTATTGTTATGTTTATGTTTCATGCACTAATTAAATGAACACTTTATAAATTATTTTCCCTTAAATTATCTCACTTGATTCTTGTAACTGCCCTGAGAGGAAAGTAGGGCACACAGAATCATCTGCATTTTAGAGGTGAAGCCTGTGGTCTGCTTGGAAGATGAGTGAAAAGCAGGGCAGGAACCAGGGTGCAGATGCCTGCACCGGCGCCTGGATGTGGCCAAGCACATGACGACAACCAAGAGAGCCAGCATTTCCTCATGCTTCTTAGGTGCCAGACACCCTCCACTCATGAACGCCTTCAACCTCAAAGGAGACCCCCTGAAGTACAGAAAAGTGCAATAAGAGTACATAGCTAGCAAGTGGGAGGCCAACATCTGAGTAGAGGCAGTCTGTCTGGACAACCATTATTCTTATTGGCATTTGTGTGTCTTCTCTGAAGAAATGTTTATTCATATTCCTTGTCTACTTTAACCTCATTCTTTTGCATATGGATATCTGATTTTCCCAGCCACCATTTGCTGAAAAGACTATCCTTTCCACATGAATGGCTTTGGCACCTGTGTCAGCATTCCATTGACCATATGTGTAAGGGTTTATCTTGGGTATTCTGTTCAACTCACTGTCTATATGTCTACCTTTATGTCACTATCATATTACTGATTATTATAGCTTTGCAGTAATTTTGAAATGAAGAAATGTGAGTCTTCTAGCTTTAGTCTTTTTTTCAGGATTATTTTGGCTATTCAGGGTCTCCTGAGATACCAAAAGAATTTTTTAAAACTTTTATTTATTTAAATAGTTGTGGTGTGTGGGTTTAGTTGCTCTACAGCAGGTGGGATCTTCCCACATCAGGGACGGAACATGAGTATCTTGCACTGGTAGGTGGATTCTTTACCACTGAGCCACCAGGAAAGCCCCATATGAATTTTAAGATGAGGTTTTCTGTATAACAAACAAAAATAGAAAACCTACCCCCTAAATTCAAATCCTTTGATAAAGATTGTATTGATTCTGTGGATAGCTTTGGGTGGTACTGACATCTTAATATTATTAGTTGTCCAATCCATGAACATTTTTAGGTGCACATATGTTTATAATTGTTCTCTCTTCTTGATGTACTGAAACTTTTATCAACATAAATGCCTTTCCTTATCTCTTATAATCTGAGTTAAAGTGGACACTGTCTCACAATCATCTGATTACTATCGGCATGGAATATCTTACTCCATCCCTTTACTTTCCATCTCTTTGCGTTCTTACACCTAAGGTCAATCTCTGGTAGACAGTATACAGATGGATCCTTTGTGAGGGGGAAACTCAGTCCTCCAATCTCTACCTTTTAATAGCTGAGTTTCAATCAGTTACATTTAATGTGATTAATGATAAAGGCAGATTTGCTTTTGGCATTTATAAATTGGTTTCCTAGTGTTTTTTAACTCTTTTTATGTATGTGGTTTTTATTCTTTTTAGGTATGTGTCTTTTGGTTGTTGTTCTTTATTTAGTTCCTTCATTACTGCTCTTTAAATATTTAGCTGATTTTTGGGGAGTGTATCATTTAAATTCTCTTCTTTCCTATTCTGTATTTTTAAATTTTCTTAGTAGTTACTTTGGAAATTATAATTAGCATCCTCAAAGATGTAACAGCCTGGTTTGAATAATCTCAAAGTAGTTTCAATATCATATAAACACTCTGCTCCTGCACATCTCCATCTCTTCCCCTTTATATGGTTATTGACACAGATAACAACTTTATGTATTATATATCCATTAGATGTTCACAGAGATTTATAACCATTGGTGTATATAGGAAAAAGTGAGAAATTACAAATATCTAAAATACAATAATACCAGCTTTTATATTTTACCTATGTAGTTACCTTTATTGGTGTTCATTTTTTTCTTATGGATTCAAGAGGCTGTTTAGTATCCTTTCATATTAGCCTGAAGAAGTCACTTTAGCATCTGTTACAGGACAGTTTAAAGACATCGATTTGCAGAGTCTGACTAATAATTCCAATGTGTGTGCTTCCTCTAGGATGGTTTCTGTCAAATTCTTATTTCCTGTGAAAGAGAAATACTTTTCCTGTTCCTTTGTATGTTTTTTCTTTAGAACTGGGTATTGTGAATATTATGTTGTGGTAATTCTAGAAATCTAATTTCCCCACTCCTCGGGAACAATTTTTGTTTGCTGAGAGCTGGAGCTATCCTTCTGTGACTCTTCCAAAGCTGTTCTGCAAACTGTGTATTCTTACTGTATGTGAGAAACTAAACTTTCTCTTCATTTGTCTCTGATGACAGCCACAGACCTAACCAAAGGATTCTTCAAAAGTCGGATTCCCAAGAGTGGGGGAAGGGAGAGTTTTGTCTCTTAAATCCCCCAATATCTGGAAAGCAACTTCAGCCCATAGTGGAGTGAAACAATGGCTGACCTCTCTGTCATGCCCACAGTAATCAAAAGCAGCAACCAGCAATCAAAACTCGCAACCCTCATTGCTGGAGGACCAAATCCTCATTGCCCACCGTGGCACCAGCAAGCTGCATGAGGAATGCTTTAGCGCCTGACAGATTCCTGCCACAAGGCTGGAGGTGGCCGATGGCAGCCACAGCAGCGTGAACATTGAATTCAACCAAGATTTACTGAAATTTACCATTGTCTTCATCAAGTTCTCCCCGAACACTGCAAGTGTCCTATTAGATCCAAAGTTCCAAACAGTTGCCTGAGACATTTTTGAAAGTTCAGTTGTTGTTTTGGTGGAGGGACATGTTCCTGGAACTTCCTGTTCTGCCATCTTCCTTGACTTGGTTCCAAAAATAGCTCATACTTACTAAGAACTTACTTTGTGCCAAGTACTATGCTGAACAGTCTCCACCCTCGTATCTTCCCACTGTGAGAGTGTATTAGGAGGCTTCCCATCTTACAAGTGAGGGATCAGAGACAAAGCAACAAGTCTAATCAAAGAGACGCAAAATAGTGGATCTGGGCCACAAGGCAGTTTAGCATCAGATTTGTTCTCCTAACCACTACACTTTGCACAAAGAACTTCAGTAGAGCTAGAAAATACCTTAAAAATCATCAGGTTTGGGTCACTCATTTTGTAAATAAGAAAACAAAAGTTCAATAAAGTTAGTGAATTGTCCAAAGGTCACACAAAGAGTCTATAAATCCAAAGTGATGATTATCACTTAGTCTACTAATTCCCAGCCCTTCTCTACCATATATCCTCACTTCTCTGAGCACCAAGGCATTTGGAATTTGCAGCAAAATCTCTGCCTCAGTAGAAGTATCTTCAGAAACAATGGCAGAGTCCAGAATTCACATTCTTCAGACATATGGCCTATCTTCCAAAACCAGGTTAATCTCCACTATCTCCAGAAAGCCTACCATCATGAGTCCAGTAAATGCAGTCTCCATTCTGTCTGTACTACCTACATGGAATTCACTGCCTTACATTACAATTATTTATGTAGTCATGTATTTAAAAGTCTTTGAAAGAGAAAAGAAATTGTGTTTTCTCTTTATCTGTCACATGGATATATAAATAAAATTAGGTCTAAAACAAATATATGCTTAGTGAGTGATAAATGAAAGCTTTTTGCCCAGAAACACAGATTAAATCTACTTAAAATATGACAGCCATTGCATCACGTCTATGCTAAGATATCCCTGATGGCTCCATATACAGAATAGAATCCTTAGTGTGATATTTGAGCCCATTCGTCTCTGTAGCGTAGTGGTTATCACATCCGCCTGACACATGAAAGGTCCCTGGTTCAAAACTGGATGGGAACAGACTTTTAGGAAGTCCCTGGTGGCTCAGATGGTAGAGTCTGCCCGCAATGCAGGAGGCCTGAGTTCAATGCCTGGGTCCAGAAGATCCCCTGGAGAAGGAAACCATAACCCACTCCAGTATTCTTGCCTGGAAAATCCCGTGGACGGAAAAGCCTGGCAGGCTAATTGCAAAGAGCTGGACACGACTGAGCGACTACACATTCACTTTCAACTTCTAAAAATGGCCTGCAGAGCCTTCAGGGATGAAATTTTAATTTATATATGTCTCAGCATATAATACTACGTCTTGTATGTACTAAGTGACAGTGGCTTAAACTATAGTGAACATGATCTAAGATAAATGTGAAAAGCAGAAAAATGATTCAAAATATCTAACAGTGGCTCCAGAGAGCTTTGAAATCTTTTTCCCAGGAGATTTTCAAGATAAAAAAGAGACAGTCATCTGCCTCAAGCAACTGTCACCCCATCTGGAGACAGAAGCTGGACTCTACCAGTCCTTCCCAGTCCTACAATTCTATGATAATCCACTTAAAATTGCATACTATCTGTCAGGGAAGAAAAGAAAGTAGATGTGTACCTATGGCTGGATATGAAAACTCAGGGGAGGACATCACTTTAGATTAGAGGAAGAAAGTAGTTCAAGAAAGAAAAAATCTGAATACAAACATCAGATCCTTATCAATAATATTCTGGTATATACTGTTTACATAATTTTCAGCCAAAAAGAAAAAAATAATTTCCCATTTGAAATTTTATTCTTTTAGTAATATTTAATACTTAAATCTTAATAAACAGGTTAAATAGTAATTTATGGACTAGCATATATATTTATATTATATTTAATACAATGCAAGTATTAAAACTATATAAAGACTATGAAGACTACTGTGAAGAAAGCTGAGTGCCAAAGAATTGATGCTTTTGAACTGTGGTGTTGGAGAAGACTCTTGAGAGTCCCTTGGACTGCAAGGAGATCCAAGAAGTTCATTCTAAAGGAGATGAGTCCTGGGTGTTCTTTGGAAGGAATGATGCTAAAGCTGAAACTCCAGTACTTTGGCCACCTCATATGAAGAGTTGACTCATTGGAAAAGACTCTGATGCTGGGAGGGATTGGAGGCAGGAGAAGGGGATGACAGAGGATGAGATGGCTGGATGGTATCACTGACTTGATTGATGTGAGTTTGGGTGAACTCAGGGAGTTGGTGATGGACAGGGAGGCCTGGCGTGCTCCAATTCATAGGGTCGCAAAGAGTCGGACATGACTGAGCGACTGAACTGAACTGAAATGAACTGTGGGCTTATTTTACTAAGTATAATGTCCTCAGGGTCCATCCATGTCACAAAGGGCAGAAAAAATTTTCTTTTTCTCATGGCTGAGTAATATTTCACTGTGTATATACAAGTCACATCTTCTTTACTTATTCATTTATTCATGGATACTCAAGTTGTTTCCATATCTTGGTACTGCAAATAATGCTGCAATACACATGGGAGTACAGGTACCTTTTTGGTATCTGGTTTTCATTTCAAAGACTATAGAGTCTTACATTAAATGTTTATTGAAATATTAAGTAAAAATATGTAATATGACATGGTTAAAATAACTGCAACAGTTAAAAAAAAGATACAAATGAGTAAATACTACATGAAAATGAAAAAAATCTAAATAGTTTATTATAATAGTGGGATTTAATTAGGTGCCTTTCTAAATATTTATGAGAATCACTCTTCTTTATTGTATCACAGATACCAAATTAAACAGAGTGGTAGAGTAACCAATTTTAAAGCTAGTGTGAAAGTCAAAACAGCAAAGTTGGGACACAGGTCAAGATGTGAGAAAGTAATTCTGTTTGGAAGCTCCCTGTGAAAATTACAAAAGAAATATATTTGAATTGAGAAGCACTTTTATTTGATATGCAGCCACACAGGTATACTTGACAGGCCCTAATCGGGCAGCCTGGAGCCACCTCAAATAGGATCTGAATGCATGAACAGTTCAAGCCTCCAAGTTCGAAGGTTTTATGAAACACCTGCTCTGAGCCAGGCACGCTGCATGTTTCACCTGGATGAGCTGTTAGGCCCGCTCTCCAAAGGAGGTGCTGTTGACATCACAAATACAGGTGAAGAAACCAATGTGGAAACAGGTTAACATACCAAGATCACAAAGCCAGAAACAGAAAAACTAGGTGTGAACTAACGTTATCTTACGTGGATAAGACCTAGAAAGGACATCCCCAGAAACAAAGGAATCGTCAGTTTCATTTTACAAAACAGTCCAAAGGGGTTGTTTCAGGTGAAATGCTTACTTTTTCTGAAGAAAACCCACATAGATACTAACTCTTCAAGTGGTAAAATGTGGGATCTGTTGTAGACTTAAGAATAGATAGATTTCCCCAAGGTATGCATAAAGGGGACAGGAGAACAGGAAGAAAAACAGTTGTTCTGATTACGAAAACCATAAACAGTCATTACAGACAACTTGGGAAAATCAGAAAAGTACAAAAAAGAAAGAATCATTAACAAGCAGACAGGCATTTGAATATGCTGGTATATCTCTGTAATTCTGGTGGAATATGTAAAAGCAATTACACTGGGCTTCTTGAACATCTGTCCCTAAACAAACCCAGAGTTTTGGCAAAATGATTATGTAATCTGAACCCCTTGTTTGAAACTGGAAGGCTTTTCATGGAAGAGAGAATTCTAAGCGAACTACTAGATGCAAGAAAAGCTGCAAGTGTCGATGAGAAAAACAGTAAGTGTGGATGCTTGACCCCTGAAGACACAGAAATGGAACTGTGAGTGGCTACCTGAAGACGTCTAGGAAAGACGCTGGCGCCAAGAATCTGAACACCAGTGGACAGGTTGTCCCCTTGGCTTACCAGGACGAGATGTGGAAAAACAGATTTGGAAATGCCAGCTGAGACTGTAACAGAGCGACAGTTCCTAACAAGAGAGTGGAACAGATGTCAAGTTTCACAGACATGTGTACGTCAGAATCCCAGGAAGAGTGTGAATACAGGAGAAATTGGGAAATGCTCTTTAATGCAGCCAACAACAACAACCACTTTTGATAAGATCGTCTGCAACTTTCTCAGGTGTGGCACATCAACATAACATAAGCAAGGAAATATCATTCTGAGAGTTATATCTGCTTATTTTCCCCAAAGAGAATAAGCATTTCACTTCAAACAAGTAGCATCATATTACATGTTAGTCTTCAGAAGCTGGTTACATAAAACAAAATCAGGAACCACAGTTTCTGCTGGTGCTTGGTAAAGTCAACCTGATCTGAAGGAGAAAACTTGGATTTGGGTCCCAGATGGAAGACTCCAGTATTCTTGCCTGGAGAATCCCATGGGCAGGGCAGCCTGGGAGGCTACAGTCTTTAGGGTTGCAAGAGTCGGACACAACTTAGTGCTATCTTTCTTTTCTGGAAGATATAAGATACAACCATACAGCTTTTGCTATGAAGATTTCTTTCCTAATTTACTTCTTCATAAATGAGTAAGGTCCCACAAACACAGCACTATGTACTGCTGCCACCCAGCCTCGCCTTGAAACCCACTGCAAACAAGCCCAGGGCTGTGTCTGTGTCACCCACACTTGACCCCTGTCTGCTCAGTAGCCACAGCACAGAGAAGAGGAAATCTCACCAGCAGTCAGATCACCCCTGCCTGACCACGGCTGTCTTCATGCCACTAGACACTTTATGGATGGGGAAGCAGACACACCAGACAACAGGTGGTGGCTCATGGCGGTCCCAGAGCTCAGGAAAGAGCATGGGCTCAGGTCAACTGGGCTGCTCAAAGAAACTGCTTCCAACAAAATACGTACTGCCACGCTGGTTAGACAGTCAAGTCTAGGCAGAGTAAAACCGATTTTTAAAAAAGAATATGCAGTTTTAGTCAGATGACACACTAGAATACAGGCACAGGCAGTTAAATGCAACATATTTTTCAGAACAGAACTGTTATTATTCCAAAAACCTGTGTAATTTTAAAATGTCCACTCTTCCTGCAGGTGACTTTTTTCACCTCTGTGTCCAAAACTGCTTTTATTTTTCCTTTTATATTATACAGTAATCACTTCAAGGAATGCTCCAGAGTAACTAGCGCCAGACTAGAGAAAGAAACAAGAGCAAACATTCCTCGGAGCCTAAAACAAACCACGTCACCAGCAACCACAAAGGATATTAAAATCTACAGATAAGGTCACATGCTGCACAAGATACACCAGTGCATATTTCACTGGCTTGTTACAAGGTTAATGTGGAATTCAAGCCTTCCTTGGGTTTAAAAACAGGAGAGCTTGTATTTACCTGGAACTGGGTTTGTAAAGACGACAATAATCCCCATGTTCTGAATGTAACCATAATTTGCTCATTATCTATTAGTATCTTCTGGAATAAAGACATTATGGGGCTTTTTCTCTTTGGGAGTATATAATTTGTGTTCAGCTGGAGCTATATAAAGGTTCAAAACAAAATTTTTACATTTGCATAATATGAATATTTGTATCAAACTCAAAAAGCTCCATTTTTTAAGAATATTAAAAATGTACCATCATAGCAACAGAAGCATCAGCATATAAAGCAGGCTTCTTTAAACCATTTACAGAATTCGAAAATCTGGTGTACATCTAAAAAGACCTTAGGTGTCTCAAGGACCACACCAAAGGCTCATATCCTCAAATAAGTAGACCTGTACACAACGCTGGCCGACGAACTAAACTAAGAGTCTGAAAGACAGTTAGGTAGTGTGGGCTTCAGGCTACATGGGAAGTGTTCAGCCAATGCATCTTTTGTCCACCATCGTTTACAAATTGACAATGATGCAATTAACATGCTTTAAAAATGAGAAACATACACATCAAACATTGTACAACCAGTTTCTGAGCTGCCTCCAACTTAGGAAATAACCAAACACACGCACAGACAGTATTTAGACAGCACTCCTCAGCATTTCCCCTGTGCCGTCTTCCGGCAACAACCCTTCTGGGCCAGTTCAGAACAGAGCAGTCTGGCCTGCACAGGTATCCTCTCAGAGAAGGCATACAGACCTGTCAGTGCTCAGGATGGCTTCTCCACGTATTAAGACATGCCAGCCTCCAGATAACAGATTCTCTCTTCCCTTCTCTCTCTCCCCACTCCCATGCACTTAACGCCCTTAACATCTGAGCTTGGCCTCAAATTTTTCTTAGAGAAATAATGTTATAAATGTGGGATAAGGCAGCTCAAGTTCCACTGTCAGTAAAATGTTAGAATGCATTAAAGTGAAAGAGACTTTTTGGAGCTGGCCTGGGAATGAAGCTATTCTTCTACTACTGTTCTTTGGGCAAATGCAGTCCAAGTTCTAAGAAAGGAACCCTTGGGAGACAACCCATTCATACTTTAGGGTGTGTACTTTGGGTCCAGATACTAACAGGTAGCAAGGTTGGGGACAAGCAAACACTCTGATTTAAACTTAACAAGTTTTATTCCTACCACTATAGTAACCTGTGATTTCTAGTCCTAAATACTCACCTACAGGTTTCAATTACAACACGTAGTGTGGGCATTATCTGTTTATGTCGAATCAGAAGACTTCATTCATCAATTAATGTGAAGGCTAGATATGTTATGTAACATACTGGTGCTCCAGAAAACAAAAGCCAGGAATTTTTCAGCCCAAATATCTAGGTCCCAGATGACAGTTCTGGTTTGGGGGGCTGCTCATCTGCAGTCAGAGTGTGAGACTGTACCTAGTTTTTCCCCGGGACGGGAACCAGTGGGACAGAGCGGTGCAGGCAGGCTGAGAATCCACGTGGGACAGGCATCACACAGGATGAAGCCAACTCAGAGACACACCCCTGTGCAGCCCCCTGGGAACCCACCTGCGGCCAGCCTGCCTCCAGACCACAGTATGGCTCTCTGTCTGAGGTCACAAGGCCCACGGTTTGTTTTCATTAGTGGTCCCTCTGGCCTAGCAGAGACTAAAAGCAATGCCCAGCTAACAACAGATGATGTAGCAGGAGGGAGCGTGGCCTTCAGGGAACTTCAGGACGTGGGCATCTGTGTACAAGAAACTCAAGGACATGCGTAGGGCATCTCTATTTGTCTAAGACTGGTGATTCCAGTCCTCTATTCGGTCCTCTTAATAACCCTGCCATTAAATTCCTGGTACTGAAAAAAAAAAAAAAAAACCCTGCCAAGGTGGAGAGGGTGCTGTTCTTATTTGATAGGTTAAGAACGGTGCCAAGGACTGCCCTGGTGGTCCAGTGGTTAGAAGGCCGCCTGCCAATGCAGGGAACATGGGTTCGATCCCTGGTCCAGCAACATTCTGCATGCTGCAGGACAACTGAGCCTGCACTCTAGGGCTTGGAGATGCAACTACTGGGCCCACACATCACAGCTAGTAGCCCACAGCCACAGCTACTGAAGTCTGAGCGCCTAGAGCCCGTGCTCCAAAATAAGAGAAGCCATCACAATGAGAAGCCCACACTCAGCAACGAAGAGTACAGCCCCTGCTCACTGCAACTAGAGGAAGCCAGCGTGCAGCAATGAAAACAAACCAATTACCAGACCACATCATTACAGGTGAGCGAGCACCTGTCTCCCAGGGCCTTCCAGAGGACGTACCCCGTGAGATCTTAGGGACTGGATGACAGCTCCTATTTTTCCACCTCATGTGGAATGCAGTAAGTGCTGGGCACACAGCAGGCGTCACCAGATATATGTTGGAATGAATGTTTCTCAGTTCCTTCAGCAAGTCCTTCCTATCCCAGGATGGTTATTTCACCTAATGGATTACTATAGATGAATTCTTTTTCTAGTTTTGTTCCTTAAGAAATACATATAATGTCTTTGAAATCTGTGCTTTAGGACAATAAAATGATTCCACGAAAAGTGGGAGAAAGTCAAAGCAAAGCACAGAGAAAAGATAATAAAAAGGGAACTGTTTATACCATTCATTTACCTACAAATTCTCTAGATTAACTCATGACCATCTAAAGTTTCTAGACCAAGGACTGCAAGACAGGAACTTGATATTTCTAAGTAATCAAAATTATGGGATGCATGCATTTGATATTTAACCTAGACAATATACATTTCAACACAAAGAACTGTTAAGATAGTCAAATACACAGGATGAAGTATTTCCTCTTGCTTCTTAAAATAATTTTAATCAGTCCTTTTATCATTTTTGTTAAAACAGGTAGAATTATGTAAAAAGTTGATGTTTTAGGCTATGTTCTTCTACTCTTTTGGAGAAGGCGATGGCACCCCACTCCAGTACTCCTGCCTGGAAAATCCCATGGATGGAGGAGCCTAGTGGGCTGCCGTCTATGGGGTCGCACAGAGTCGGACACGACTGAAGCGACTTACCAGCAGCAGCAGCAGCTTCTACTCTTTGTGTTAATGTACATAGCAGATCTAAGCTATATTTGATTATCAATTTTATATAATCTGTATACTTCATGTGTCATGCATCAGTACTGTATCATATTCATTACTGGATTTTAATTTAAGGCAAAAGCCACTTTTTCCTGTCTTCTCATTAATAATAGAAAAATTATAGGAAGATCACCAAACATTTGGAAACTAAATAACATACTTCTAAAAAGTCCATGAGTTACACAGGAAGTCTTAAAGGAGACTGAAAAATATGCTCCAATGAACAAAAATGAAAATACTACACAACAAAACAGGTAAGATGCAGCTAAAGCAGCGCTGAGAGGGAATCTTACAGCATCCCTGTGGCTCAGCGCTAAAGAATCTGCCTGTGATGCAGGAGCCACAGGAGATGCAAGTTCAATCCCTGGGTCAGGAAGATCCCCTAGAGTAGGAAATGGCAACCCATTCCAGTATTCTTGCTTGGAAAATTCCCAGGCTACAGTCCATGCGGCCATGAAGAGTCAGACACGACTGAGCAAATGAGCCACAGACATAAGAAAAGTTTTAAATCAATAATCTAAACACTCTCCTCAGTGACTTACAAAAAGAAAATGAAAATAAACCCAAGCAGGAGAAGAATAGAAATCACTGATGTTGAAATTTTTAAAAAAGAGAAAACCAATATAACAGAGAACTGGTTCGTGGACAAAATCTACCAACCAGTATCAGAAATGGAGCAAGGGATCTCACACAACTCTGCAGACAAAGGAAAGGAAGGAAATACACACACAGCTCTACACACATAAATGTGACGTATTCAATGAGACGAACCAATTCCTTGAGAGAACACAAACCACCACAACTCACACAACACAAAATATTTGACTAGACTTAAGAGTCAGTAAGAAAATTAAAAATGTAATTTTGGAACCCCCCGAAATATCTCTCTAAATCTGGGCAATTTCACTGGAGAATTCTACCAAACATATGAAGACACATTAACATTTGTAACTATACTACACGATCTCTTTCAGAAAAGAGAAGTGGGAACATTTGTCTATCATTTCAGGAAGCTAGAATCACCCCGATACTAAAAACAAAACAAAGACAGCACACACACACACAAGGAATCTACAGGCCAGTGTGATTTATAAATGTAGCTCTAAAAATTCTTCACAAAATAACAGTAAACAGAATTCAGCAACATGTAACAAAAAATTCATACACATACACAAACACATCCTATGAGCAAGTAGAGGTTAGTGCAGGGATGCAAAGCTGGTTTAATACTCGAAAATCAAGCATTATAATTTACTACATTAAATGCTAAGAAAAAAATCATACAATCATATACATCAATAAAGAAAAACTGTTTGGTAAGATTCAACACTCATTCATGATTTTTAAAAAGTCAGAAAAGTAGAAATAAAGGGAAACTCCCTCACCTTGATAAAGAGCATCCGCAACAGACGCACAGATACCCTTACACTTAATGGGGAAAGTCTACGAGTTTTCCCTCAAGATCAGGAACACGTGCTCTCACTGCTCTTCTTCAACACAGGATGACTGGCTGTGGCCAGAGCGGGGAAAAGGTGCACAGACCAGAAAGGGAGATGCAAACTGTCCTACCTGCAGATGACATGCTGCCTACATATAAATTCCCAAGGATTTTACAGAAAAATTCTAGGACTGATAAATGAGTTCACTTATCAGTGCAGGACACAAAATCAACACATAGAAATTAACTGTGTTCATATGTACTAGCAATGAACACCAAAATTAAAAATACTCTTTACAACTGCTTTTATTTATTTATTTTTTTTACAACTGCTTTTAAAAAGAGGAATATTTCACTGTAAATCTAACAAAACATGTATATAAGACTTACATGCTGAAACTACAAGATTCTGGATGGGGAGGGAGATGGGAAGAAGGAGAGGGAGGGGACATATGTACACTTATGGCTGATTCCTGTTGATGTTTGACAGAAAACAACAAAATTCTGTAAAGCAAATATTCTTCAGTTAAAAAATAAATACATTTTTAAAAATGAGGAAAGAAATCAAAGAAGTATTAAACAAATGCAGAGAAATACTATGTTCACTGATTAAAAGACTACATAAAGGAATGATGTCAATTCTCAAACTCATAAACGTGTTTGACATAATTCCTATTGAAATCTCAGCAAGGTTTAAACAAAAATTATTCTAAAATTTATGTGGAAAGGCAATGTTTGTCTAGAACAGTTGAAACAGTTTTGAAAAAGAAGAATGCGGGGGTAAAAACTGATCTACCTAATTCCAAGACATTAAAGAGCTTCTACAATTAAGAGTGTATGGTACTGGCAGAGGGACACACATGTAACTCAACAAACAGAACAAAGAATCCAGCAATAAAACCAAACACGTATGTTCAACTTATTTTGGACAAAGGGGGAAAAATAATTTAGAGAAAAGATAGGCTTTCAGCAAATGGTTCTAAAGGAACCAGGTATCCACAGGCACAAACAAAGGACCTCCAAACAAGTGTCACACCTTATATAAAAAATGATTCCAAGCACATTGTGGAACTAACTATAAAACAACACAGGAGAAAATATTTGGATACTAGGGCTAAGCACAAAGTTCTTAAACTTGACAAGAAACACATAACTCAGAAAAGGGAAAACTGTTAAGTTGGACTTCGTTGATTTGAGAAAAATGTTGTTCTGTGAAAAGACTGTTAAGAAGGCTGAAAAGATAAACTAGAAACTGAGATTAGAACTTGAAGTCCTAGAATACATTTATGAAGCTTCAAGTCTTAACAGTAAATAGAAAACATTCCAATTGGAACATGGGTAAAAGATACAAACACACATTTCACCAAGAGGACACACAGATGGCAAACAAGCACATCGAAAGATATTTAATGTCATCTGTGAAAGGCATTTAAACCACACTGGCAATCACTACACACGTGGCTAAAATAAAAAGTGAAAACAAGATACACTCACTGGTGAGCATGTGGAGAACCAGGATCATGCCCACACTGCTGGTGGGAATGTACAGTGGCATAGCCAGTCTGAAAAAGTTTGCAGTTTGTTAAAAAACCGAACATGTAACTATTTATAAGATCCCATAACTACACTCTGGTATAGTGTATTTACCCAAGAGAGACGAAAGCATATGTTTACACAAAAACTGGTATATCAATGTCCACGGCAGCTTTATTCACAAAACCCTCAACAGGATAAACTACTACATTGCTCCTCACAAGGGAAGACTACCCAGCAGTGAAAAGGAAAGAGCTACTGACACAGGTGACAAGCTAGACGCACCTCCAGAGAATCATCCCGAGTGAGAAAAGCCTACTTCAACACATTATGTACCATACAATTCCATTTAGGAAATGCTGCTGATATACCAAATAGCAACAACAGGAAACAGATAAACGATTGTCAGTGATTAAGGCGGTTGTTGTTCAGTCACTCAATTGTGTCCTACTTTTTGTGACCCACCCGTGGACTGCAGCACGCCAGGCTTCCCTGTCCTTTAGCATCTCCCCGAGCTTGATTAAACTCATGTCCATTGAGTAGGTGATGCCGTCCAACCATCTCGTCCTCTGTCATCCCCTTCTCCTGCCTTCAATCTTTCCCAGCATCAGGATGTTTTCCAATGAATCAGCTCTTCACATCAGGTGGCCAAAGTACTTCAGCTTCAGCATCAGTCCTTTCAATGAATATTCAGTGTTGATTACCTTTAGAAAATTACCTTTGTAGGCAAAGTAATGTCTCTGCTTTTTAATATGTGGTTAAGGAGTAGGGTGGGGTAAAAGGAAAGTAGGTGTGGCCCCTAAAGAAACAGGAGTGCTCCTGGAGCAGCAAGATGGGAGAAAGACCTGGCCCCGGAGCAGGCTGTGAAGTCCTTGTTCACCTACCTGCCACCCTTTGTGGTATCTCATCCCACTGCACCCCAGGGAAACAGTAGGTATTCATGAAGTAGTTATTAGGTGTATTAATGAGTAATGGAAATTAATTCTGATGAAACAAAAGTAACACTTAACATTTAAATTAACACTGTTTAAAGTAAGTACTACGAACCTCTCTTTGTACTGAATTCTTCGCATGAATGACCTCATTTAGTCTCACAATAGCCCTGGAAGTCAGAAACTGGCACTGCCCCTTTCTGACAAGAGGGGCGTCTGCTCCAGCCGGCACTACTAAGAGGCCCAAGAACATATGTTCTCAGAAGGTCCAGCCCTCCTATCCTCCCTTCCTCTGACCTGGAAAAGAGACCGCACACTTGTCCAAGGTTAAATCCCTCATTCTGGCTCTCTCCAACCTTCTCTCGTAACTCTGCCTCATCTCCGTCTTCAATCCCTTCCTATCCAAAGTTTTCTTGCCACCAGGTGAAAAATGTCCATGGTTTTCCCAGTTAAAGGAAAGAAAAAAGCCCTTTACTGCCATTTCTGTTAGCCACCATCCATTTCTGAGGCCTCTTCTTAGCCAAGCTCCTTGAAAGAATCACTGTTTGCTCAACCTTTAGTAGTACTGGCATCCACTGCAACACCCCTAGTCACCACAACCCCTAAGGAAAGGGGCACTTCCTCGTCTTATTTCTTCTGTTGACCACTGTCTTTCCCAAGGCTACTGGATGGCCATCACCCGCTGTGGCCCGTCTGAAGGTCATTCCTTCCTCTCCCCTCTCTTTTCCCACAAGTGTCACCCCACAGGATGGCTACCCCATGGGCTCCTCAGCTCTGGCTCCAACCTGCTGACCTGCTTCTCCACATGTATTTGACTCTAACGACCGACTAGACCACGTTGGATTTCAAATGAAAATCTGTCAAAAATGGAACGGGAAGCTTTCCCTGGCCTCAGTATTATTTATCTTGCCTAAACGTCCCACCAACATGCAACTGTCAATGTCAGAATCCGGGAATGGTCTCAGACCTGTCCCTCTTCCTCCTCCAAACTGTCCTGATGGAGTCCTGTCACTTTAAATACCAGCCCCAAGCCGTCCCTCCCAACAGCCTCAGCCCAGCCCGAGCTCATCCGTCAAGCTGCTGCCAAAGCTGCTCACTGCCAGCATGGGCGTTCTCACCCATCACGGGCCCACGCTCCATCCCACCCAAGGTTCTGGATTCCTCTCTTCCCCCGTGCAGCTCCATCAGTTTTTGCCTTGCATATGTTGCTGGTCAGTTATTAAGCACATACACTTTAAGAACTGCTATGTCCTCTTAGAGAACTGATCTCTTTATAATTACGTGATGCTCCTGTCTATATCTGATCATCGTCCTCATGCTGGAATCAGCTCTGGCTGGAATTAACATGGCTACTCCAGCTTCCTTTTGAATCTTGTTAGCTCTTTGCATCCATTTACATTTTTGAACATTCAGATATAACTGACATTATATTATGTCAGTTTCAGGTGTGCAACATGATATTTACAGACAATGCAAAATCATCACCACAGTAATCTAGTTGACATCCATCACCATACACAGTTACAAGATTTTTTTTTCTTATGACAAGAACTTTAGGAGCTACTCGTGCAGCAATTTTCAAATGTGCGTATGGTGTTATTAACTATAGCCATCCTGGGTACATTACATCTCCAGGATTCATTAACTGCATAACTACAAGTTTGTACATTTTCACCCTTTCTGCCACCTTCTCCCATTCTCATCTCTTGTCTCTGGTAACCAGCAATCTGCTCTCTCTATAAGCTTGTTTTGTTGCTGTTCTTTTTAAACTCGACATATAAGTGAAGTCAAATGGTACTTATCTTTCTTTTCCTGACTTAAATTTAGCACAGTGCATTATATTCACAAATGGCTAGACTGCCTTCATTTTTAATGCCTGAATATTATTCCCTTGTGTGTGGAACACACACACCACATTTTCTTTACCCATTCATCCATCGATGGACACTTACGTTGCTTCCCTGTCTTAACTACTATAAATCATGCTTCAGTGAACACTGGGGTGCATATACCTTTCCAAATTAGTGTTTTCGTTTTCTTTGGGAGTAGGATTGCTGGACCATGTGGTAGTTCTATTTTTAATTTTTTGCAGACCTTCCATGCTGTTTCCATAGAGATCAGTCACTCTATGACTGATCTGTCCCTTTTGCGACCCCATGGACTATAGTCCACTAGGCTCCTCTGTCCATGGGATCTCCCCGGTAAGAATACTGGAGTGCATTGCCATTTCCTTCTCCAGGGGATCTTCCTGACCTGGGTGTCAAACCGCATTTCCTGTAAGTCTCCGGCACTGGCAGCCGGGTTCTCTACCACTGAGTCAGCTGGGAAGGCCCTCTCATCGTCTGTACCTTTTATCTTCTGCCACTGTCCCACAGTTCTTGGATACTATGTTCCCTTTTCATTACTCTTTTTCTCTCCCTCTACACTTCAGTTTTGAAAGTTCTACTGACCATTCTTCCAGCTCGTGGATTCTTTCCCTGGGCATGTTCAGTCTGCTGATGAGCCCACCAAAGGCACACTTCACGTCACCGTGCCTTTGATTTCTATCATTTTCTTTTGCTTCTTTCTTAGGGCTTCTCTCCCTCTGCTTGCACTACCCATCTGTTCTTGCCTGGTTGTCCACTTTTTCCTTTACAGCCCCCCAGGATACTAACACAACTGTTTTCCATTCCTAATCTGAGTGATTCCAACATCTCTGCCACATCTATGTCCAGTCCTAATGCTTGATCTGTTCTTCAAATTATGATTTTTGCCTTTTAGAATGTGTTGCAACTTACTGTTGAAAGCCAGATATGATGTCCTGGGTCCAAGGAACTGAGGTGTGCAGGACCTTAGCATGAGGCTTTACGTCTGCCTCATGAGGATTCACACTGTCTTTGCTGCGTGCGTAGCTGTAGTCGTCATAGCCAAAAACTTTCTCTGTGGTCACTGTTTTGTCTGCCCTGTTGTGTCTGCCTTTCCCAAGAGGCTTCTTAAAGGAGGTCTGAGACGTGTGGCCCTTTCAGTTTTACTCCCGTGACAGTACAAGGAGACCTGGTGTGGAGGTGAGGCAGGACCTGAGGGGTGAAGCAAATGTCCTAGAGCCTACGATCAGGTCTCAGGGCTTCCTGAGCCTAAGCCTCTGGACTATGACCCCCTCAGGTGAGACAGGAAGACTGGAGGAATCTGGCATGGGCTCTCTTCCCTCCCCACCAGGTCTGTTGGGCTCTAACAGTCGTGTTCAATCCTGTCTTTTTGAAACCCCACGGACTGTAGCCCACCAGGCTCCTCTGTCCATGGCATTCTCCAGGCAAGAATAATGGAGTGGGTTTCCATTTCCTCCTCCAGGGGATCCAACCCATGTCTCCTGCATCTCCTGTGTCTCCTGTACTGCAGGCGGATTCTTTAGGGCTGAGCCAAGAGGCTCTGATAAGACCTGGTTAGATAGTTCCCCGAGGCCAGGACCTGTTAAGAAGTAAAGAGTGCCCTGGTGTCTTTCAAAATGGTTCCTGTTCCCTCTCCAAGCCAGGTGCCTGGGGGGAATTTTCTCTGATCTTTTCTGTGAGAATCTGGTAGGGCTCTGAGAAGTAGTCTCACAAAACTGTACCCTCACCC
>NW_011494680.1:5506014-5512233 GCF_000754665.1 Bison bison bison
CAAGGTGGGGCCCCTGGGATTTTTAACTCTCTGGCTTGTCCGCACTGAGCCCCAGTAGTTCTTCCACTACTGTTAAGGCCCTTCCGGCTTCCCTGATGGCTCAGTCGCTAAAGACTGAGCAGTGCAGTGCAGGGGACCTGGGTTTGATCCCTAGGTCAGGAAGATCCCCTGGAGAAGGAAATGGCAAACCACTCCAGTATCCTTGCCTGGAAAATCTCAAGGACAGAGGAGCCTGGTGGGGTGCCATCCATGAAATTGCCAAGAGTTGGGCATGACTGAGCGACCAACACTTGCACTTTCAAAGCCCTTCCACCCCAGTTCTGGTCCCAGTGAAGCCTCTACAAGTTGCTACATCTGCTAGCCCATCTCTCTCTATTGTGGGGCAGGGATGCGCCCTAGGACTTCAATTCTCTGTCGGACCTAAAGGAGCTGCTGATTTTGTTTCTTTGGCTTTTTTCTTGTTGTGAAAATAGAAGTGCCTTCCAAGTTCCTTGTATGTCAGACCAGAAACGAAATCAGAACTCCTGTACTGATGGCTTCATTTGGGCCTTTAACTCTTCCTATTGCTCTCCTTGGGCCCTCCTTGTTTGCACCATTCCCGCGGCAGGCTCTGGGAAGCTTACCACCCACCAGCTCTTTTTTTCCCACATCTGATTACTGTCCAGTCTACAAAACATCCACGTGGGAACCTGGGTCTTTCTTTCTGTTCACACTCTGCTCTGAGATGACAGTTGGCTGGGCTTAGGTATTCTACCCAAAAGAAGACCATGGGCTCCCTGTGGCCAAAACCTGTTTCTCAGATGTTTGGATATTCTCTTAGTACTGAGCAAAGCAGCAGCAAGGCAGCAGGGCTCTCTGCTCCTCACTAATAAAAAACTCAAAACTTATTGATATTTACTCAATTAAACACTCAAATTTCTTCCATTTATATAAACTAAGTCTGAGGAAAAAGTGATCTAGCTCTAACCCAACGGGCCAGACCAGAATTAAATAAAATAGGGGCAGCAAGGGACACAGAGGCTGTAAGGTCACCAGGGCAGGATGGGAACCCACCCCGGGGCATCACCACCACACCCCGCATTTCACTTCAGGCGGGGCTGCCTCAGAGAGGGAACAGATTTGGAGCAGCAGCTGATCAGCCCACCCCCCAACCTTATCCTTTCCCCAGGTTAGGAGGGCTCAGAGTTTAACCCAGGGGAACGACTCTAAGTACTGTACCCCTATGGTACCTGGGGTGGCTGCGCTGCTGGATCCTTCTGGATGCCCTTCACATTTAATGGGAAAAATAATCCTTCTTAATGCACACTCAGCAACGTGTCTACTGCACTCAGCCATGTGTGGACCACCTGGAGTCATACTGAGTGGACTGAATCACATCTTCTATTAGTCCAGGTAGAGGGTGTGGCCTTGCAAACCTCACTCACAAATCCCAACAGCAGCCTGCTGATCTGGGCCCTCAGGACGACTCAGTGGGCAGAGTCCAGTCGGGCTGAGCCAACCAGCAGGGCCCCATGAGTCTGCTCCTTTAGAGAAGTTCTTTCTTGAACAAAACTTTGAAAAGAGGGAGAAACATGAAGCCTATTTTTCACCTATATTTTTTACACAGTAGAATTGTGGTATTCAGCTGCCAACACTAAGCTGAGAACCATAAAGAGATCTTAAGCAGTTCCTGTGTGCTGGGGTTTTCAGGCTGTCTCCTATTCCAGTAAGTGGAACACTGGGATTCTGCACAGGGTCATGTGACGGCCAGGCAGCACACAGCTGCCCTCTGGCACCGTATGTAAATGAACTCAGTCACCCTCTGGGTTTTCCCCTTTCCCGTCCCTGTTCTTTGCGGAGGACTCAGAACCATAGGGACGAACTAGCAGAAGTTTGCTCTGTGCTTTAACAGCAGGCAAAAAGCCAAACGACAAATACAATGACTGGATTCAGTTTTACAAGCAAACACTGGAACTGAATTCACCCTGTCCGGGAATAATGCCTGCCATCAGAACGAGCAGGAAATCCAATTCAAACAGGGCGTGTCACCTTAATTCACAGCAGGGCCTTGACACCTTGACTGACAGCCTTTGGAAATAAGAGCTTCCAGGTGTTAAAGGCCCATACAAGAGATGCCGTTTCACTCAGATGATCTAGAAATACTGTGCAGGACCTCTGAATGCCCACAGCCAGGCCCTGGAGCGGCTGGGAGCTCTGCTCCACCCCCTCTGGATACCGATTATCAGTCTTGGAAGGCAGTAAAGTTATCTAGTTCTGCCACCCCCTTCCACTCCGCAACCCTCTCTGACACTGTATCAGCCTGCTCTTGTCCCCTGGGTCACCTGAATAACTTCACAGGGGTCTCAGAACTGGAGGGAGGGAAGACCTCCACACCCACGGAAATACACCGGGGGTTTTACATGCCCGTCTCCCTTGCCTCTGGCTGGAGGGACAAATTGGAGTGCTGGGCCAGTGGTTTCAGGAGGGAGGGGTCAGGAGACACAGGAACTTGCCCTGCTGCCACAGCACGGCTGGCCCTGACCTAAATGACAGTGACTCCAGGAGCCAGACACGTGAAACACAAGGGGCCAAGCGCCCCTCACAGAGATTTCCATTTGGGCATACGGGAGCGGAGTGTAGAGGGGTTAACACGAAGTAAAGAAGTACAGGCTTCCCTGACTTCAAGGTTTAGATGAGGAGTAAGAAGGGTGGAAATGTTTCTTAACCCCACAAGGACATTATTTTAATGAATTCAAGAGGTGCTATTACTATTGGAAGAAAAACTGAGAGGCTTCTTTAGGATATACAGCAAGGAGCAATAAAGAGCAAAGAGTGGCAAAGCTGGGTGCAATCTGCTGTACACCGGGGGTCCTGCTGGGAAAGACTGAGGGCAGGAGAAAGGATGAGATGGCCAGACAGCATCACCAACTCACAGGACATGAGTCTGAGCAAGCTCTGGGAGATGGTGAAGGACAGGGAAGCCTGGCGTGCTGCAGTCCATGGGGTCATAAAGAGTCAGACATGACAGGTTCAGGAGTGAGCGGAAGGTCAAGGACAACAGCGCTGAACTGACAACCCTGAGGCTGGTGGCTCAACTAAGGGGAGAAACAGCTCAAGTGTCACAGCCACAGCTCCAAGTCTCTGTGTCACATAGTAGGGGTCTCCCCTAAAGCACAGTCATCAAAGCTCCAGACTCCCAAGCCAGATTTTCAGGCCACGCAGTTACCATTTGCGGTCACAATCCCACCAAAGTCCATCTGTGTGCAATGCCTCCACCTTACTGATTCGGTCAGGGTCAGTGAAACAGGAGTTCAATAAAGCACCAGGAAGCTCATAAAATAGAACTTAGGCGAAAATACACCAAACTAGTAGCCAGGTTCAACTTGTGAAAGAAAAAATTGCCTTAAAACTTAAAAAAATTCCTTATCTTAAATGTTGCTTTTAAAACAATGTGGCAGAAACATTATTAGATTACTGTAGATTTCACAAATAATACATAATAAAGAGCTTTCCCAGAAACAGAATATTACTACCTGGAAGAAGAAGAAGAAGAAGAAAAAAAAAAACTATCCAAAAACAAAGACATCCAGAAAATAAAATATTTTTTAGTATTAAAAAATAATAATATAAACTTGGATTTTAAAACCATGTTTTAAAATTCTACAAATAATTTCTACCTACAATGGTCTTTTCAAAAAAGGAAAACAATAGAATATGGTGCACACAACACAGTGATTTGTGATTTCTGACATGAACACACCTGTAGCCCAGTCAGTCCTGCAAACTTGGAGAGGAGACCAGTCAGGCCAAGGCTACTCTGGAAGCCGGCAACCTCTGAGCCAGGCCTCTGAGCTCACAGGCCCTTGCCTTTCCACGCTGGCTCTGACCAAGCCTTCATCAGCTTTTTCTGCCACTGACAACCAAACAGGGAAAATAAATGAATTTTACAATGGTTATTTTCCTCACAAGTTTGGAGAAAGAGATAATGCGAGGGAACGTGTGTGGGTACATGCAGTGATGTGTCACAGTGCCGCACAGCCAGTCAAAGCCACATGCTTACCGAAGCAACGAGCAGGTGGGACAGCATGATCCTCTCAGGGCTAAAATCATTTCTCTACTGCTCACACACTTCTAAGATCTAGCAGCATCCTTCATTAATGTGAAACGCTACCCTAAAACTAACTGAAATGCATCTATAAAACCCACCTGAAATGCTTTCAAATACAAAATGGATCTACTCTCAATTATTAGGACAACAAAAACATCTAGGTATTTCTTCTAAAATCCTCCTCGCCATTTCCGTATTTCCTTCATTTATACCAACATACATTCCATAATACCCAAGACAGAAATTTCTGGCTTTAATCATTTGCTCTTGAGGAGAAAGTAGTAAGGAAAGGAAGATAGTTACTACTATTTATTCATCAAAGCAACTTAATCAAACATCCACAGTAAAAGTGAATGAGGTCACCCTCAACATGCACCTGGGGCCCTCTGCTGGGTCCCACCCACTCTGCCTCTGACCTGACGCCCACTCTGAAGAGACTCTCTGCTGGGGGAGGACTGGGATCCAAGAGGCAATCTCAAATGCCACCCATACCCTTTTCTCTGAAAGAGCAAAGTCTGGGAAAGGCCATGACCACAGTAATATGAAAGTCGCAGAGCACATCAGGAAAAGGTCCCTACAAAACTCTGAGAGCCTCAGCCAGTTGCTTTAAATTTTCTCAAGGTCATTTCAACAGACTACCAAAAGCTCAGGAAAACTTGACATCCCTTGCTCTCCATGTGCTCCATACTACAGCAAGTCTAAGACAAAGATGGGGCTCCTTTCTGAAGCCAGGTAACCAGAACTCCTTCTAGGTGCCGACCTGCCCTGCACATGGCTCTGCCAGCCTCAAGAGTGGTGGACATGCAGCGAATGATCTCATCTCCCTGACTTCAGTCTCCCCATCTGAAAATTTCAGACAGTTATGCTTCTCTTATATTTGTGTTAAGGATGAAAAGAAGTAACATCCATGAAACATTATATCCAGTGAGCTTCTTCTCCAAAGAACAAGAACGTTCATGCCATCAGCTGCGTGTTGTCTTGGGTGGTCACAAGGCAGAGCAGGAGAGGCAGGAATCACCCCGGGGACTGAGAGGAGAAAATTCAGGGACAAAGATTCTGAAGTCAAACTCTAAAATGAACAAACCACTCTTCAGTTTGCTTGATACAAGCACAAAACTCAACAATTTAAGTTTTGTTTCATTCATATCAAACAAACACTCAGAATGTGTGCCAGTTTCAAACTTACGGTTAACAAAGGGGAAGCGGGGGAGGGATAAATTAGCAGACTGGGATTGACACAAACACACTACTATATGTCAAAGACATAACTAACAAGGACCTACTGTGTAGCACAGGGAACTCTACTCAGTACTCCGTAATGACCTACATGGGAAAAGAATCTAAAAAAAGACTAGATATATATATACATCAGTTCAGTTCAGTTCAGTCACTCAGTCGTGTCTGACTCTTTGCGACCCCATGAATCGAAGCATGCTAGGCCTCCCTGTCCATCACCAACTCCCGGAGTTCACTCAGACTCACGTCCATCGAGTCAGTGATGCCATCCAGCCATCTCATCCTCTATCGTCCCCTTCCCCTCCTGCCCCCAATCCCTCCCAGCATCAGAGTCTTTTCCAATGAGTCAACTCTTCGCGTGAGGTGGCCAAAGTACTGGAGTTTCAGCTCCAAATACTGGAGTTTTCAGTAGCATCATTCCTTCCAAAGAAATCCTAGGGCTGATCTCCTTCAGAATGGACTGGTTGGATCTCCTTGCAATACAAGAGTCTTCTCCAGCACCACAGTACAAAAGCATCAATTCTTCAGTGCTCAGCCTTCTTCACAGTCTAACTCTCACATCCATACATGACCACAGGAAAAACCACAGCCTTGACTAGACGGACCTTTGTTGGCAAAGTAATGTCTCCGCTTTTGAATATGCTATCTAGATTAGTCATAACTTTCCTTCCAAGGAGTAAGCATCTTTTAATTTCATGGCTGCAGTCACCATCTGCAGTGATTTTGGAGCCCAAAAAAATAAAGTCTGACACTGTTTCCACTGTTTCCCCATCTATTTCCCATGAAGTGACGGGACCAGATGCCATGATCTTTGTTTTCTGAATGTTGAGCTTTAAGCCAACTTTTTCACTCTCCTCTTTCACTTTCATCAAGAGGCTTTTTAGTTCCTCTTCACT
>NW_011494680.1:5512477-5529983 GCF_000754665.1 Bison bison bison
CGTACTCCTTTTCCTATTTGGAACCAGTCTGTTGTTCCATGTCCAGTTCTAACTGTTGCTTCCTGACCTGCATACAGATTTCTCAACAGGCAGGTCAGGTGGTACATATATATGTATAAATGACTCATTTTGCTCTACAGCAGAAAGTAACACAACATTTTAAATATATTATGTATAATTCAGCTTAAGGTAAACAGTTGTCCGATTTACCAAATAAAATATAGGATGGCTATGTTTTATTCCTAACTACACTTCAATAAAAGCTTTTTTTAAAGCTGTGCCAATTTTAACATGAAGTAAAAAGGTGACCAGAACAGGTGACCTCCTTGGGGCCAATGTTAAACTGATCACTAGCAAGCTATGTCGTTGTTCAGTTACTCAGTCATGTCCAGCTCTTTGCGACCCCATGGACTGCAGCACGCCAGTCTTTCCTGTCTTTCCTGTCCTTCACCACCTCCCAGCATTTGCTCAAATTCATGTCTGTTGAGTCAGTGATGCCATCCAACCATCTCGCCCTCTGTTGTCCCCTTCTCCACCTGCCCTCAATCTTTCCCAGCATTAGGGTCTTTTCCAATGAGCTGGCTCTTTGTATCAGGTGGCCAAAATAATGGAGCTTCAGATTCAGCATCAGTCCTTACAATAAATATTCAACCCTGATTTCTTTTAGGATTGGCTGGTTTGATCTTCTTGCAATCCAAGGAACTTAGGGGATCCTTAAAGACCTGCTGCTGCTAAGTCGCTTCAGTCGTGTCCGACTCTGTGCGACCCCATAGACGGCAGCCCACCAGGCTCTGCCGTCCCTGGGATTCTCCAGGCAAGAACACTGGAGTGGGCCGCCATTGCCTTCTCCATTGTGTGAAAGTGAAAAGTGAAAGTGAAGTCGCTCAGTCGCGTCCGACTTGTAGCGACCCCATGGACTGCAGCCTACCAGGCTCCTCCATCCATGGGATTTTCTAGGCAAGAGTACAGGAGTGGCTTGCCATTCCCTTCTCCGCTGATCAATAAAGTACTTAAAAAAAAAAAAAACTCCCTCTGTTATAATAAGCATATTGCTCTAAAATTCCTTTGTAGAGTTTCTCAAGAAAACTGAGCAACAAAGAAAAGTAAGTCAAGCAAAGTACCCTTCATTGCTGAGATCCCAAGCGTGGGCTGTGCATCTGTAGTGAAGTCGGGTCGTCCTGAAGTAACAACCCTGCCTGAAGGTGGGATGAAGCTGTGCTGACTGAATGAACAACGGTCAAATCCAAGGGCAAGAGAAGAATTACAAAACCCGCCAGATGTTGTATTCATGGACTGGTGGGCTGTTATCTTTGAAACCGATCATGCACTTTGTTTTAAAATTTTTAATGATTTTGCCCCCCGATCAAGTGTATTTATCTATAAATTATTCATACATACACAGAAGCAAGGCATTGATTTATATCAAGGTTTACTGTCTATCAACACAACAAAACAGAATATAGAGCAAAGAAATAAATCCTAGGATACAGGAATATAATAAGTAATAAGAGAAATATTTAGAGTCAGTGAAGGAAAATTATTTAGAAAGTGAGGCTGATAAAATTATTTGGAAAACATTAAAATTGATCCCTATCTCATATTATACACCAAAATATATTAAAGCATTAAATATAAACATATTAAGGCAATAAATGTAAATAATGAAATGATGAAATTACTAGTACAGAATTAAACATTTAATTGATTTCATCATTTTCACATGCCCTCACGGTATAGACCCTTTCTTTTCCAATTACCTAATGCCTACATATAGCTTTAGACTGACTTCCCAGGTGGCGCAGCTGGTAAAGAATCCACCTGCCAATCCAGGAAACCAAGGGATGTAGGTTCGATCCCTGGGTCAAAAGGTTCTCCTGAAGGAGGAAATGGCCACTCCAGTGTTCTTGCTGGGAAATCTCATGGACAGAGGAGCCTGGCGGGCTACAATCCATGTGGTCACAGACACAGCTGAGCACACACACGCACATAGTTTTAGATTAAAAGCTTGGTTTGTTTAAGAAAATTAGTAAGTGTAAGTGAACATAATCATTTTTCATACTTAATGAATCTGATACAAACACAGCAAAAGAACATGTTGTGGAAGGGTTGCTGCTGCTGCTGCTAAGTCGCTTCAGTCGTGTCCAACTCTGTGCGACCCCATAGACGGCACCCCACCAGGCTCCCCCGTCCCTAGGATTCTCCAGGCAGGAACACTGGAGTGGGTTGCCATTTCCTTCTCCAATGCATGAAAGTGAAAAGTGAAAGTGAAGTCGCTCAGTTGTGTCCAACTCTTAGCGACCCCATGGACTGCAGCCTACCAGGCTCCTCCATCCATGGGATTTTCCAGGCAAGAGTACTGGAGTGGGGTGCCATTGCCTTCTCCATGTTGAACGGTTACCTGACTTGAAAAGAACTTTTTCTATTTTTCTGAGCCCTGAGAACAGTGGTCCCAGCCTTCAGTCACAGATGCAAATGTTGAAGAAACTGTGTTTGTGGGCTGGAGAGGCCACAGTTGCAGTGAAAATGGTCTGATGAGGAACTCTTCATCTTCTTAGAGACTTTTAATTGTTTTCTGGGTTATTTTGGAATTTCAAAGTGTATTATGTGCTCAACATCGCTAGTCATGATGGAAACTCAAACCAAAACCAGGATGAAATACCACCCCACACCCATTAGAATCGCTATTTTTTTAAAAGGAAAATATCAAGCATTGGTGAGGACATCGAGAAACTAGAACCCACTGCTGGTGGGAATGGGCAATGGCTGGGCCACTGTGGAAAACTACAAGAGTTCCTCAAAAAGTTAAACACAGAATGAACATATGCTCTACTATTTTCACTCCTAGATATATGCTCAAAAGAACTGAAAGCAGGAACTAAAACAGGTATTTGTAAATCGATGTTCACAGCAGCATTTTCCACAATAAATGAAAGGTAGAAACAACTCTAGTGTCTGTTAACAAATGAATGAATAAATAAGATGTGATCCATCCATAGAGTGGCATGGACTTTGAGGACATTAAGCTAGGTGAGAGAAGTCAGACACAAAAGGACAAATACTGTGTAACTCCACTTATACGAGTTACCTAGAATAAGCAAGTTTATAGAGATGAAGGTATAATGGAGGTTACCAGGAGCTGTGGGGGGCTGCTGGGGAAAGAGGTGGGGAATTATTATTAAATGGGTACAGTTTCTGTCTGAGATGATGAAAAAGCTCTGTACACTGGTGATGCTTGCAACACGTTACAAATGTACTTAATACCACTGAATATGTATAAAAATATTAAAATGGTTTTATGTTATGTGATGTGTATTTGCCACTGTTTTTTTTTAAGCATTGATGAATTATGTGTATACATATACGAGAGTTTACAAAGTAAAGAATGTAGTTTTGTCTCAAAGTATAGAAACGTCATTTACTCAGTCAACAAATATGTTAAATTTCTAGACACTCCTGGGCTTTGTAGATTACTGGAGGATCCCGTGTGGATGGCGTGACAGGCCCTAGGTGCCTCTGCATCACCTCCAGCCTCAGGGCTATTGGCTATGCCCTGCCGGTGCTTATCCCATTCTCAAGCAAAACACCTACCAGAGGTCGGCAAGGATTTTCTCTGCAATGTAATTAGCGAACACACATTTGGAAAAGGAAGAGAACTATTCCTGCATTCTGAAATATGAGCATCGTTCTGTTAATAATTCCTTACGATCACCTCTCAAAACAGGTCAATGACTCCCTTGGTATAGCTCAGCAGAAGGTGACAATAGAGGTGGTCAGGAGACAGGACAAGAGCTCCCTGAACAGCTGCTCAGCGGGGCTTCCGCCTGCAGGCCACCTGCAGAGTTCCATGTGCCTCCCCAATGGCAGCGGCTCTACTCACCAGAAGGACACCTACTCTTCCTTCTGTCAACCTTCACATAACAGGAAACAGTTTTAGAACATGCTCTATGATTCCATGATGAGTGTTAACAAAGAGCCACTCAATCTCTTTAGGAGTGTGTGAGAAGGGTAGACTCAGACACACAAGGCGACTGTCATGCTGTTTTGTGAGATGTACGTGTGTATGGAAGGAAATGACTTGACGTAAGGAAATATTTAAATTTCTTAAATTTCCTCTTAAGCAGTCCTGAGTAACTGTCACATATACTGGAGTACTTCCCTCATCTCCCTTATAAGCTTGTTTTTTTCAGCACTGCCTACTCAAATTACTTTCAGTCATCAAGTTTGACATCCTCAGAATCATATTAAAAGAGGCAACCCACTCCAGGATTCTTGCCTGGAAAATCCAAGGAACAGAGGAGAAGCCTGGTGGGCTACATTTCATGGGGTTGCAAAGAGCGACTAAGCACAGCACAATCTGACAGAATCTAGCATAGATCTAAGTATATCCCTTCTTTGTGCCCCACTGTACCTATAGAATTCTACCACGATAGCCATAACAGAATGCTGCACAAACCATGAACGTGTGCTTCCTGCTCTGGTCCTACATGCAGCACCGCTGCCCTCAGAGAGGGAACTAAGGGCACATCTTCCACAGCACCTATCACCCTATCAGCACACATCACCACAGCACTCATCGCCTAGCGCCCAGCACCCAGCAGCACTGGCCTGGAACAGAACAGTTACTCGGCGAGTGTTTGGGGAATTGATGGATGGGTACACTTTGCATTAGATGAGATTAGATATGCATTTAGAAGTGAATTTTTGTTATAGATAGCTCCTCTCCCTCAAATTTAGCAGACATCTCCATACCAAATGAATGAAAAATAAATTTCAACCGGTAACTTCAGATTTAGACAATTTAACATACGTAAAATATTCAGGACAGAGCCAGGTACATTAAACGCAACAAATCTTAGTTTTTCTGCTAACTTCTGCCCGCTAATATTTAAAGTTGTAAATCATTACTATTAGTTTCAGAAACTTCCAATTATAGATACAAAGAATTCAACACCTCTTTCTGGACCAACCCCCCTAAACGCAAGCACCACCATCCCTGACATTTCATAGAGCCCACAGCCAGACACCATCCCAGCCTGAGGGCATGGGGTTCCTGTGGGGGGCAAGATTCAGAGAGAACAACAGTAGGTGACTACAACAAAAACAATCTGGTTTCCAAATTCTAATAATAGCCTGTAGAAAAACACATTTACACACATACCTAACCCTAGAACTTTTAAAGCTATTAGCAAGACTAATAGTCCAACCAACAGCCTCTCTTCCACCCCCACAGCTACATCTAAAAATAAAGTAGCACATTACCCAGGCATATTTTGCTTGCTTCAACGAGGAACTCAGAAAACCCCCTCATGACTTACTGCAGTGGGATCAGTCCACTGTACACCATGAGTCAGCACTTCTCCACATTTCTGGAAATTCCTTACCAGCGACATGACCTACAACAGGAGGCCAACTTTCCATTTCAATATGTAACAGGAAGTATTCAAACATAGTTCACCTAAACTGGAGAACTGTTTTAATGTAATTGCTATGATACAGAAATAAGAGAATCTACTGAAAGGCACTGTTTAAAAAAAAAAAAGAAAAAACTTTTTTACTTTAACACACACAAATTATGATATGCTAAGCCAGTACAATCACTGTGAACAAAGTACTTCAGTGCCTAGAAGACAGGAAAACACAAATTAAGTTTAAACTTAACTCAGTTACTGTCCAATTTTCTGTTGCACACACTACTGCAGAGTTGAATGACTTCTGGGAAATCTGTGTTTATTATATTAAGAGTCTGCTATGTTTTGTTTTGAATACCTGGCTTGGCCAGTAACATAATATTCAGAAACAACAACGTTAATGCGAATATTTTCAGGAAAAAAACTTCTGTAGCATATATCTTAATAGAATATACCTCTCCCCTAATTAATGGATTGAAGTTACTACATTAACACATTACAGAGACATCATGTTTCAGAAGTCATGTTTCCGAAGATTATCAGATTTTACACAGCCTGTTCATTAACCACAGCACCTGGGCCTCAGTGCGCCATTCCCCACCCCCCTTTACACTCAAAAAGGTGCCTGCAGATAAAATATCAACTACAAGAAGTTGTTTTTCCAGAATTCTTAAAGAGAGTTTCAAAACTTAAGTTCAATAAGAAGCCAAATAACTCAGCTATTACAGTCATTAATAAATGCATTTAACATTCGTGCAGCATCAGAATGTTAGACATCTGGTTCTAATTTCAATTTTGGCTCAGAATAAAAGTGCCTCCCCCACAATAGTTTGATTATAAACTGTTCTCTTCCTCCTCTTTCTTTTTCTTCTTTGGAAGCTGTTATCCTTCATTCTTGCTGGAAGCCACCTGACCACTGCCAGGAAGAGGAATGCAGAACATTCCCAGGAGCGGCTGTGACGTCAGCCCCGCATTCCAACGCTCTGTGGTCAGGGCTGTCGGGAAAGCCAGCCTCCAGCAAACCCTCCAGTGAGATAACAGCAGAGGCCTGCACTAAATCTCATTAAGAACGCCTTCATGTGATGCTCTAAACATGAATAGTTAAGATGGCAGGGCACTGAGCGAACTTATAAAGTACATGTAACACTAATCTTCAAAAATTTTATGTTTCTTGGGAGAAAAAAATACAGAAAATGATTTAGCAACAATGATCAACAGACTGATCTTAGGCTTAGCCATTACTATGCAGATCAGGTAAGATGGACAACAAAATAGGCTGGGTTTCAACCTGCAGAACTTCCTCAATTAAACAACCCTGCAACCTGTCTCCAAATCCTCTTACAGGAGGAAGAGATGGAAGTCCCATTCAGGGACTTCTAAAGCAAGCAGTGGATGCATTTAGAAAGTAGCAGATGGATTTCCTCTGGAGAGAATTATTGCATAGAGATAGAAACTGAAGGTGTGAATATTACAGAGAAAATACAAACATGCACATACTCTTTTTACCTACAATTTTCATTTGTAACTTCCTAGGTTTCTGTCAAGTGTGTTTGTTAACTTACTTGCAAATATATTCTTAAATATAAGCTGTAATTAGGGGCAACCAGCATCTAACACAACTGTGAACTGTGGTTTCCGGATAGAGACACGTATGCCACCCTATGTGAGCCACTAGGCGTGTGTTGAAGAGACAGCACAAGGTAAGGAGTCAAGGGATTCAGGTTCCAGTCCTAGTTCTGCCTCCAGAAAAGTAATTACCTTTTCTGAACCTGTTTCCTCATCTGTAAGAATCTAGTTCTATTTATACCACAAGGTTATCTGAAGAGGAAATAAGAAAACAGACATGAAAGTACTCCGAGAAGTTCCTTGATTAGCTTCTGTCTGTTAGGTATTGTAATATATCACTACAAAATGCATTTCAGGGATGAAACTGGGAATTCATCACAGTGGCCAAAGTGTTTGTCTTTAATTAGAACTATCCTATAAAAGCCCAACTCAAACTTTCTGCCTTCTGCATAGCCCAGAATAGAAATCAGAATATCTGGAAGCTAGCAATGTGACAGTAAAAGACAGAGAAAGAAATATGAAGACTGAGAGACATCTGTCATGTGTCATGGTCACCCACCTCTTAACTCGACCCCTCGGGGAGCCACAGAGAAGGTCAGTATGGCAGAGGCTGCCCTTGAAATAGGCTCCCAGATTTCCACGAGGTAAGGAAAAGTGGAGCCAAGTGCCCAGAAGCAGTCAGGCAGAGCACACATAAGGACCCAGAGGACCTAAGTTATTAATACGCCCTGAGGTACAGGAATATTTGGTGGAGGATGGCTACTGAGAGATTTGTGGAAGAGCTGAGAATCTAAAGAAACTCCCATATAACCTCTAGGGTAACAGAGGCCCTGCCTGATCAAGCACCATAAGGTCCAGGAGTATCCTCTGGGTCCCAGCCTGAGTCAGAGGCAGTCCCAGAGCCCCTGATTCAGACAGCAGCTGGTCCTTCAGGAAAGAACCCTTCAATGATATCCTAATCCTGTCAGTTAATTCGTCCTTCTTCCCAAAGCGTTACTTTTGGGGACAACTGTGTACTGGAGGGAGAAGCCTGGTAGGCTGCAGTCCACGGGGTCACTAAGAGTCGGGCACGACTAAGCGACTTCGCTTTCACTTTTCACTTTCATGCATTGGAGAAGGAAATGGCAACCTATTCCAGTATTCTTGCCTGGAGAATCCCAGGGATGGCGGAGCCTGGTGGGCTGCCGTCTATGGGGTCGCACAGAGTTGGACACGACTGAAGCGACTTAGTAGCAGCAGCAGCAGCAGTGCACTGGAGAAAGAGAAAGCTAGACCTTTCGGGACTTACGGGTCCCTGTCCTGATGTAATGTTGATCCCCGAGGACTCAATACCCCTGTGCTCTACTGGCCAAGTTGAAGGTTTCATGAGTGACAAACACAAATGAAGTCTGTCTTATGATTATCTGCCCAGATCTTGAGTTTGTGGATGGAACATATACTCAGAAACAGGAAGAACTCCCACATTTGCACCTTGATTCATATAATGAGAACTGCTGTGATGAGATGAGCTGAAAAGAAATCCAAAGTTTCTCTGCACTGCAAACAACAATGAAAGAGATACCACATCTTCTGAGGGATCATCTCAGAGACTGAGACAGGCACGCTGCTGACTCCTCTCTCCCCTCCTGTTTGGCATCAGGCCTCCATAGAACACAGACGGCTTTGAGGATGACAGCAGTTACCACAGATTTTACCAGGAGCAGCCCCTGCTGCAGCTGCAGATCGAGCTGTGAGTTCTACTGGAGAGAATCAGCACATTGCCTGCCCTGGTTGGCAGCTACTGATCTCAGAGCTAATGTGTATGTGCAGGTGTGTTTCTCTGTCCCAAACAGCAGAGAAAACAGAAAGCTACCTGCTTTCACCTGGCCGACAGCAGGCTACTTCCATCTTGCTGACATTACGGGATATAAACTCCAGTTCTCACTGCAGCTCAGCCTACAGGAACCTCATCATCTCACTGTTTCACAGGACAAGAGGGCGTCATACAGATAGAATGTGTTAACAGGAAACAAAAGGTAGCCTAAGACACCCTGGCAATACAAGCCTGTACCAATGGACAGAAGATAAATGCTAAAAGAATTCAGAGTAAATTTTGTGCCCTGCGCAAAGTTTCCAAAGGTGCTATGATGTGGAAGCATGTTAAGGTATTTCCTCCAAAGAGAAAAACTGTTGCGCTCTTCATCTGCTACCACCAAAAAAGAGGCACAAATGTCAGTATCTCTCATTCCACCCACCTGTGTTCTTCTCTATCTCCTGAGTGACCTAAAAGGCTCAGCATTCAGCGAGGTGAGAGAACGCACTCCATGTGGGCCAGGATACAACAAGGATCTCTGTCCTGGTCTCAGTAACTAATGGAAATGCCTACAGCTGATTGAGATACTTGGAGCCAAAACAGAAGAGCAGAAGGACCAAAGGTCTGGGGGCTAAGACATGCTTTAGTCAATAAATAACTGTTTTCCTTTTGACAGGAAATCCTGGCTTGCTGCTGGCTCCCAGTGGTGACAGGACACCTGACTATATTAGATAATCATGCAGCCTTGACAAGGGACATGAGATGGCCATGGACTTATCATGAACTGGGCACTATCTGATTCAACTAGTATTAGGGAAGGATACATCCAGGAATACCATGTCTGCAAGTGAAAGTGGTGTATGTAGCATACTAAGGGTGAAGAGCATCTGAAACTAAGTTCCACAAACAGGAGGCTTGTACTCTTGCTTTACCTACTCCTGCGACACCGGCCATCCTTCCCTCAGCCCACACTTACGGCCTCATAGGAAAGTGCATGACAAGTAATCTGAAGAGAAAAAGTCAGGTCTGGTTTTCAGATGGGCTGACGTGACAGAGGGCAGTGGCTGGAAATAAGCGTGTTAGCCAACTCATTGGAAAAGATGATGCTGATCTGGGAAAAAAAACCCTGATGCTGGGAAAGACTGAGGGCAGGAGGAGAAGGATAAGATGATTAGATGGCATCATCAACACAACAGCAGGAATTTGAGCAAACTCTGGAAGACAGTGAAGGACAGGGAAACCTGGCGTGCTGCAGTTCATGGGGTCACAAAGAGTCGCACACAACTTAGCAACTGAACAACAAGAAGAATCATGAAACAGCCATCTAATAAGCACAAATCTATTCCTTGAAAGCTGGTTTGATTTCTACATGAAAGGCAGGAAAAGAGTAAAAATCAAAACAAAGTGAGACAACAAAATATACTACCCTGCATGAGTACATTCTACTCAGAATATGTTTCCGGAATACTTGGCAGGGCATGAGGAGAACAGCAAACTGCACCCGTATGCCTCTGCTGGACCACCAGCCTACCTTCCTCAACAGCTTTCCCTAACGCAGGGGCTTCAGGTAAAGACAACGCCAATCCAGCTGCCTTTATACACAGGGCAGCATCACAGGAGAATCATGCCATGGCTTCCCAGCAGTCTCCAACAGTCTCCCACTCTCCATGGCAACCTCCCCAGGACCTGAAGAGAATCTATGAAGCATCTACTGCTAGAACATGAAGTTGCTTCCTCACAGATCCAAAGTAACTTAAATAACTACGTGTCCATGACACTGTTAGTAAAAATGATGATAGACACAATGCAAGCAGATGTGACAGTCAAGAATTTTGAATGTTATGACCCAACTGCCTGCATCAAACAGCTACACTTAAACTGTATTAATTCTGTTCCCTCATCTATAGTATGGAAATGACAAATTCTACATCCCACAAAAGAGAGCAGGTAACAAGTTAATTCTGTATTGGACTGGAGTCATAGTTCTTAAATCAATTATTTCTAAAATCCTTAGGATTCTAGATGCAGGTAAAATCAAACAGGCATTTCTATTTTCTGTTACCAGAAAAAAGAAAAGGGTCTGAGACCAACTTTGGAAAGGAAATGGAGTCAGAACTCTTTTTACATTACTGTCTTCTCTGAAGGAGAAGAGTATGCAAAATGATAAGCTGATCTGTTCATAGACACTGTAGAAGGTAAGAGCTGACCTTCAGCCCAATGAGAAAGTGGTCCAGGGTTCAGAACCACTGAGAGACTGATGCTGTGACTGGGGTTAGAGAAATCCCTTACATATTAGTGTTCCCACTACAGTAGTCTTTGGATTATTCTTTCAAGATTACATTCCTAAAACAGCTAAGGATGGCATTTTTACTGAGCATAATTACTGAGTAAGCTATTAATTAACATATATTCATTTTCAACATTATTTTCAAACTTCCTCAAAATATCCATGAATGTTCCACACGGTTTTGAAAAAAAAAAGCCTGATACTATTAAAAAAATATGCTTAAGATTTGTGGTCAAACATATATCTACTTCCCAATCATCAACCAGACTACTCTGATTTTTTTCTGCCTGGTGATTTTTCTCCAGCCATTAAAGGATGGTGATGGAGTCCCTACAGTGTCGCCATGCTGGGCTGAGCGAGAGTATGGCTCCTGTGAAAACAGCTGGAGACCCAAGGATCCTGCTTGTGCAGAAGCACTGTTCCTGACTGCTTGGTGCTGACTGATGAGGACAGCACTGCTGTTAAGTGAACACTACCTGTCCTGTAAGCTTGTGGAGAGAGAAGGAAAACTTCCAAGCATTTTCATGTTAGCTAGGCTAGGAAGATCTAATAACTGAGTGCTTTCACAGATACAAATACTGGTACACATATTCCCACTACCATTTCAATTCCTCAAAAATGAGCTGGTTATCTAATCTTAAGATTTTCTGAGAAAACATGGATCCATGGACAGAGTCTGGAGTCTGGCGGGCAACAGTCCATGGGGTTGCAGAGTCAGACATGTCTGAGCAGCTAACACCTTCACTTCGCTATGGTCATATGGTCTTGCAAAGCACCAATCACATGTGCCCTGCCCTCAAGAAGCTCACCATGGAGGGTCAGACAGAAGTGTGACTGAAATGATTTTCTATCAGATGTCTTATAATAGCGGCGTGTGGAAGGCACAATGTGGCATGTAAGCAGAGCAACCAAGCGCGTCTTGAGTTGGGAAGAAGAGGCAAGGAAAGCATACAGAAAAGGGGCAGGAGAGGCATAAGGTTTGTCACGTGGACCTGGGGTCATGAAAAACCCTCTAGTAAGAAAGAACCACACCTACAGAGGCAGAGGGGTGGGGTGTGTGTGTGGACTCTCAGTGACCACAATAAGCCACTGAAGAACAAGACCATGCAAAAGTCACCCACTATCTATTCTGGCTTTTGTCTTTGTTTCACAGATTATCATTATGTTAAAAATAATAAAAGAAAAAACAACTTCGAAAAATGAGGAGAAACTTCATCATTCTAGCTAGGACATGTACGGATAAGGCATGTTATGCTTCCATGATCTGAACTCCCAGAAGGCAGAAAGCAGGATTGTTTCCAAGACCTTTCAACTAAGAATAAATCTATACTGAATTATGAGATATTTCCTGGGTTCGTGGATGTGCTTTAATCTGACAGGTCACGATGTGTCTGTTTATCTGACAGAACTCGTGTGCTACATGGAGTGTTCCAAGAGGGAGACACACCAGGAGAGCCGGGCAGCGACGCTGGCTGCACTTTCTCCACCCAGGAGCTCCGGGGCTGTGCTTTGCGCTAACAGCCCACCTCTGGAAGACCACGGCCAGAAAGCAGACACATTTTTAAAACAAGGAAACTTTTCTTTTTGCTTTTCCAATCTTTATTTTTATGATAAAGAGTACACGTGGGCCAACTGGGAGGCCACATTAGACATGAAGCATTCCATTCATTCATTAATGTATAATATTTAACCAAAAGCTTAGTGCTGGAACCATAATGTTTCTAACAGGCCTTCACAGCACTTGTGCCCGTGCCAGGAGCTGCCTGTGTTGCTGGATCAAAATGACTGATGTGTAGTTTCTCTGAAAGAAATCAACCTTGCTCAAGACAGAAAAAGGGCAGTATCTGCTGACCTCAGTAAGTCTTCCTCTTTCAGAACAAATCCACAGAACACTTTATCCCTAGGACTTCACTTAGCTTACCCTAAATGTGTCACCTCAGTAAGCAGTGTTGAACTCAATGCTCTGTTACCTAAAATACTCACCAAGATTACTTCCTAATTCTTCACAGAATTTTCAAAATTACTGTGTGAAGTCGAAGCCCCTGAACCACACAGTTATAATTATGTTTTATGTCACAGAGAAAAACATGTAGAAATGGTCTGGTTCAAAATGGAGTATTTATTATCATTTATCTTCAGTCATCTTATGGAAAAGCACAGCAGCGTATCCCCGCCATGCGAATCAACAATTATGTATTTACCTCATGATAACTTAATGAAATATAAACTTGTAACCTGTGTATGATTCTATATGTGTATTATATTGGTCAATTTTAAAACGTATTAAAAATTTAAATAAAGCAATTCAAGTTGCCTGTGATATCCTCAGCCTATTTGGAAGAATTGAATTAGAGACTAATGCTCACTCACTATAGACAAAATGAAAAGATCCCTCCTCTGGGGAAGAAGTTAAACTTAAAGATCTTTACAATGACAATGACAATGTTAGTCACTCAGTCGTGTCTGACTCTTTGTGACCCCATGGACTGTAGCCCACAAGGTTCCTCTGTCCATGGAATTCTCCAGGCAAGAATACTGGAGTGGGTTGCCTTTCCCTTCTCAAGGGGGTCTTCCCCACCCAGAGATCGAACCTGGGTCTCCGGCATTGCAGGCAGATTCTTTACCATCTGAGCCAGCTGAATTCAAATCTAAGAATTCATTGATGAATGAAATTTAAAAAATGCCAGTAGGGGTGCTTTCCTGGTGGTCAAGTGGTTAGGAATGCACCCTGAAATGCAGGGGATACCAGTTCAACCCCTGGTCCAGGCAGATCCCACAGGCTGCTGAGTAACTGAACCTGTGCGCCACAGGTGCTGAAGCCCATGTGCTCTGGAGCCACGCACAGGAGAAGCCACCGCAGTGAGTCCATGAACCACAAGCAGAGAGTAGCCCGCACTCTCTGCAACTGGAGAAAGCCCACACAAAGCAATGAAGACTCAGCACAGTCAAAAATAAACAGATAAATAATTAAAAAAAAAAAACTGCCAATAAAATCAATATCCCTGAGGGACTTCGCTGGTGGTCAGTCCAGTTGTAAAGACTCCACGCTCCCAGTGCAGGGTGCTCGTGTTTGATCCTTGGTCGGGGAACTAGACACCACATGCCAACACTTAAGACCCCATGTGACACAGTGAAGACTGAGGGTCCTGCCACAGCCAAAACCTGGAGCAGCCAGATGAACAGATAGTTAACTTAGTAACCCTTAAAACAAGTCTGTGCAAACTTTCCCTCTTTTTATTGTGGTAAAAATTAATATCCTACGCAGAAGAAAACAAACATGGTATCCTCAAAAATAATTTCTGATCCACTAGTGACCACTTATGCCCCGGAAGATTAAACCCCTATTTCATCTTACTTTATGATTTTTACCCCTCCGACAAAATAATCACCATTACTAAAATTACATTTCTAAGAAAAATAAAAACAGAAACAGCCAGATTTTATAAAAACATGGCCCTTAAGCAGAAATTTTGATGTGGACCTCCACCCCCACCAAATTATCGAAACTTTGTTGCCAGAAGTACAAACAAGCCATGAGAGGCAGTTCAGAGCTTCTGTTACATAAAACCCATGTTGAATCCTGGCTCCCTTCCCCTGGCATCACCATATAATAAAGTCATAAAAATGTTCCTGATAACAAAGTCTTTTGAGACACACTCACAGTTGGTGACTGCACTCACCAGGGAGGATAGATGTGGACAACATCCTGTGGACGCCCCCTGAGACAGTGGGCAGTCTCCTTGGTGAAGAGAACCTTCAGGCTGGCCCCCGCAGCCCCACCCTGAGAAGGGCCGTCAGCCTGTAGCTCTGACAGCTGCCTACACGTGGCGACGTGGACACTACACTCCTCATGCAGCTCTAGAATCTTCACAGTTAAGACACCAGATTTTATACCTGGAAGGAGATGAACAAAGGCAAACCCATCATTTCATAAAGCATGTTTTTACTCTAAAACTTGAACCCTTTCAAAAACAACAACAAAGGGAGCATGACCGGGGTCCCCCTGTCTCACACGCTCCTCCACTTCATTACCTGCTCTGATTGCCTACATGTAAACGATGCAGTATGACTGACCAGCTGCAAATACTATAACAATCATACAGATTAAAAGTTGTGGATTTCTGTGGAATAATGGGAGTTAGGGCTCGAGACTGAAGTGGATGGAATTTGATCTGGATTCAATCACCGGCTCTCTTATTAAGTTGGCCCAGTTACACAGCATTTCAACACTTCATTTTTCTCATATGTAACATGGGGATCATGCCACCTGCTTTGATTAATATTTTTAAGAATTAAGTAAGATAAATAAAGTTGACAGTGTGCATAGCCTGTAACCATATAGCAGAAATGCATCCAAGGCCTCTGTCACATGCTCCCGGAGATCGAGACAAGGCCACACAACTCAGTGTTGTAAGAGCCGGAAACCAACCCAGCATCAATCGGTGGCCAGTGGGTGGGCTGAGGGGGTGGACAGAGGAGACTCCACGGCAGCTACATGAGTGGACCTGATCTGTGTGTATCAGCTGGGAGAGATCTCAGTAAATAAAAGGGGTAAACAAGCCGTGGGCAGCCTAACACCCTAATGCTATTTCTCTCAAACACAAAGACCAATAAAATATCATTACAGACACAAATGTCAGACAGTTACAGAAATATGGACTAGTAAAACACACAGAAAACTTGTGATAACCACTGCATCATGAGAGAAAGGAGTGTGCCTCAGGATGGGAAGCCAAGAGACTTCAAACTTATCTGCTATACTGTTATAAAAATACGTGAAGCGGAAGACACAGAAGATTAATGTGCTGTTAATCCTAGTTAGTGACTACTTATTACTTTTATTACTCTCTGCTTTTTAATTAAAAAGTAAATGCATTAAATGAGATAAAACCTAAGTGTCTGGCACGTGTCTTGTTAATAACAGATACTAATACAAGTTTCATTGCCACTTTAGCTAACCGGTTAATGAAAGGCTTTAACGGAGCCAAGGCTGTGGATATACAGTTTAATCTCGTTTCCATTTCTTAAAAAAAAAAAAAAAAAAAAAACCCTTTCACTTTTCTCCATCATTTGCCCCTCTTCCCCAAATTGTTCCATACTCTCCTCTCTCTGAGTGCCTTACTTCACGTATGAAGTAAGGTCACAGCACCTCCCCAGAGCACAACTGGGAACAAGCGTTTCTAAGGCATGCGTCTACCCTGAGGAGGGGGAGGTACATGAACAAGCACAATGCTAGGCTGCACTGGTCCCTGCAGGGAGTAAAAACACACCATAAGAACAGCACTGCCTAGGAAGGGAAGACGGACTCGGCTCTGCCACTACAGGCGTCTCCAAGTAAAAGGCAGTGCACCCTCAGCAAGCGAACAGGAAGAGAAGTCAGCATATGCGGGGTCACTGTGGTGCACACATTTTTTGCCTGCGCTGGGCAGCAGAGCAGTGGGCGGAGTCAAGTTCACTGGCAGCAAAAAGAAAAGCCCTAGGGTTAGGGCTAGCCACAGGAACATTTCTGGACATATTTCAGGAATTATTAAAACTTGTATGCGCACTCAGGGCTCACCCCCAACACTATCCTCCGCCACTGGCAGCGGCTGCTGCCCAGGGCTCTGAGGCCTGTGCTCCCCAGTACCCACTGCCCCGCTGGAGTTCAAGGGCCAGCGCCTGTCCAGGCAGCACTGTTCTTCCTCTGGTTACCAGTCACTGTTACGTGCGGCTGATCACAAAGTGACTTAGGTTTTCAATGGTCTGCCTCCAACTCTACAGTCCCTGACAGATTTTACAGAAGGCCAGACACTACAGAGACATGTAAATAGTATGACAGTAGAAATACCTGTAATTCTGAGTCACACTGCTACTGACTGCAGTTTCTCTGAAGATTTTTATGAGAACTCCTGACAATACCTAATAAATATGAACCCTGATCCGACCATTACCACTGGACGCTTCCTGACTAACAGGTCTTGGCTGCAAGTGGGGCTCGGGGGCTAGGTGGGGGGGTGTGAAGCTCCTCCCACAGGCCAGCGGGGAAGCCGAAGTCGGCTTTCTCTGGAGAAAGGAAGCAGGGTAACCTCCCCTTCCTCGGCGGGAGACAGAGCCTGGACAATCCAAGACCAATTATGCATTCGATCCAAGTTTCAATCCGAGCACAGCAGATACTGGTTTTACAAATGACCAATTTTGCAATTAGATGAAGGGGAATACAAAAAGGCTATTCTGTGATGGTGGGACAACAGTTTTTCATAAGCCCTGTTGAGACTCGGTCGAAGCTTCTATCTATGTTGTCAAGGAAGTGTTTCCTGAATCCCAGCCACAGGCAGTGTTCCTTCCCTCAGAAACCCTCAACTGCCTTATCTACACTTATCTTTCTCATGAGAACCCTCCTTTTAGAATGGAGATGGTATCAGCTATTGTCTAGAACACTGCAAACACCGAGAGACACGGAGAGCATACAGTGCA
>NW_011494680.1:5530083-5539812 GCF_000754665.1 Bison bison bison
GCAGGGCCTGGTTTGCTACCCGCGCAACAGAGGCGGCCACTGTCATCACAGCGCTGTCACAACACTGACTTTCCAAGGCATTTCTACATCTATTGATATTCTCGCACCTGATCCACAATAACTCTATGAAATAGGTAAGGAATATACTAATCTCCCGTTTTGACCAGTAAGAAAACTGAACAAGTCAGCTGCTCACATGACTTCTTCAGGGCAGAGAGGATCACTGGCAGGACTCAGGGGTTAGGCTTAGGTGAGAAAACAGTGTTCTCATGAGTCCTGGAAGCAGTGTCTTGAGGGTAAATGCCAGTGAAAGACAGGAAACTGAGGATGCTTTTACCCCTGTTTTATTATACTAAAACATTGGACTTGTTTAAAACAATTTTTTTTTTTTTTTTAGGTACACCAGGTTGAGAAATGGACTCCAGTGAGGCTTCTCACTGGCAGGACACAGTCAGGATTTCAACACTGGTAAGGAAGAGTGTAATCTGACAGAAACCAAACTCCGAGGAAGAAGAGCTCGAAGACCAAATGGAGGGTACGGACAGCAACACAGCACCAGAGCGGGGAAGGCTTGGGGAAGACCACTCACAGGAAATACGCCACCAGGGCTGAGCAGACAAAATGCTCCGCGCTACAAGGGAAAACAGGCGCCTTCCAGGCAAACATCTGCTAAATGAATGCATCAATAAGAGACTTATTTTTATCACCTAACTGCTCTAAAAAAAGTCTTTGCTTTTAAATAAACAAGAGGTCTAAAAACAATCAAGCAAATAATATAATTTGATATTTGATACTTGAATTGATTTATCTGCAATATACAGGTGGCTAGAGTCCATTTATAATACATGTTAATTCCAATCTTTCTCAGTGGGTTACATTGATGAATTAATATATATATTGTGAGGACAACTTTCATGAATACCTACATAAAAATACTATGCAAAAAACTAACAAAAATTATAAAAGAAAGTAGCAAGCGAGCCAAATTGCTATGTGGGGAGAAATATTGAAATCATCCTCCTATTGAGACAGAAACATCTGTAATTTTTTATTATGAAATACCTTTCATAATGGTTGCATTAACTTTAACTTGTTCCATTTACTTATCCAAATGTTGACCACAGAGTAATTTGGGATTTTCCCCATATTATTACTCTTTGTCTTCACAGATATTCCAACAGGCTAACCTATAAAGAGTCTGGCTTTAAAATACATGTCTACTATTCTCTGAAACTGGCACTTTTTCTCTTCATCAGGCCAAATCATCAGCAGGTGCCCGTCATGTTTCCCTCGGTCCTCACACCTCATGTACACACATGTGTTTACACATGCACACATGAAAACACACATGTGCACACACAGGCTGGGGTGGGAGGGCAAGACAGTAGAGCAAATCGGGGCTTCCTGTGCAGACAGAGGAGCAGGCGTGTGTGTGATGGGCAAGGGACAGGGGACAACAGTGATATCAAGATATCAGTGTTAGGCTTAGTAAGACTGAGATGTCTCTTAGTTATTACAACAGCCTGGCCCCAACTGACCTCCTCAGTCTGGTACCAGACTGCTCGGCCCGATCCCAAGGCCTTCCAGAGCTGTCTCTTTCCGCGTAAATTTGATGACAGACATTCCTGTTCTTGAACGCTTCAGGGGCCAACCACTGAGTAACCCAAACAACGGTCCACTGTTTAGAAATGCTTTTGTAACCAGTTACTTCTCCCTGCTCTGCCCTCAAGTTCCACAGCTCTCAAGAAGCTTTAAATTATTGCCATACTCTCAGTTTAAGAAAGCACTTCATCACCATCTCCCAGGTGAATGCTCTGACCACAGTTGTTTCCCGTTCAGTAGTTTATCTCCATTATGTCATCACTGTAGCTCTTACTTACCAAGATTTTAACACATAAAATGAAAATGAATAATTTTGTCTACTAAATCATTAACTTTGCACTGTACTTAGATAAATACCAATGAAATACGTATGAGCTGAATGAATTCCAACAACACAAATCGGTGTAAAGAAATTTGGGACCTCTCTTCTGTTCTTGATTTCACTGCCGACCAAGATGGTTGTGACCTCCCTCCCCTCAACTGGAAGTGATGTGTACCCAAGGGACGCAAAATAAACTGCAATAAACACTACAGTCCAAAAAATCAAATCCAAGTGGTATTTGATCTATTCACTCTATTGTACCACTGCTTATTTTCATTAATATATACTGAAAGTTGAATTGTATTTATTTGTACACAACTGTACTATCTTTTCTTTTGAGATGTTACAACAATGCCTGATTCTACCAATGATCTCAAACGCCCAGCAACAGTATGGGCCTGTGAGTGTTCAGTTACTGAGTCTTTAACTGCACTGTTGTTGTTGCGGTTCAGTCATTAAGCCGTGTCTGACTCTGCAATCCCATGGGCTGCAGCACTCCAGGCTCCTCTGTCTTTCACTGTCTCCCGGAGTTTGTTCAGTTTCATGTCCATTGAGTTAGTGACGCCATCCAGCCATCTCATCTACTGCTGCCCCCTTCTCCTTTTGCCTTCAATCTTTCCCAGAATCAGGGTCTTTTCCAATGAGTTGGCTCTTACCATTAGGTGGCCAAAGAATTGGAGCTGCAGCTTTAGCATCAGTTTTTCCAATGAATATTCAGTGTTGATTCCCTTTAGGATTGACTGGTTTGATCTCCTTGCAGTTCAAGGGTCTCTCAAGATCCATCTTCAGCACAACAACTAGAAAGCCTTCTTTATGGTCCAACTCACATCCGTACATGACTACTGGAAAAATGACAGCTTTGACTAGATGGACCTTCGTCAGCAAAGTAATGTCTGCTGCTGCCTAGATTTAGTTTTTCTTCCAAGGAGCAAGTGTCTTTTAATTTCGTGGCTACACTCACCGTCCTCAAGATTTTGGATCCCAAGAAAATAAAATCTGTCACTGCTTCCACTTTTTCCTCTTCTGTTCGCCATGAAGTGTTGGAACCGGATGCCAGGATCCTAACTTTTTTTAACATTGAGTTTCAAGCCAGCCTTTTCACTCTCCTCTTTTACCCTTATCAAGAGGCTCTTTAGTTCCTCTTTACCTTCTGCCATTAGAGTGGTATCATCTGCATACCTGAGGCTGTTGATATTTCTCCAGGCAATCTTGATTTCAACCTGTGATTCATCCAGCCCCACATTTTTCATGATGTACTCTGCATTTAAGTTAAGAAACGTTACTCTGCAGGGTCACAATAAACAACCTTGACATACTGCTTTCCCAATTTTGAACCAGTCTCTTGTTCCATGTCCAGTTCTAACTGTTGCTTCTTTACCTGCATACAGGTTTCTCAGGAGACAGGTAAGGTGGTCTGGTATGCCCAAGTGCATTATTATATTATTACTAATGCTTGGTACATCAAAATTTTAGTTTCTGAGTAAATGTTGTAAGCTGCCATCAGATTCATTTCACAGATAATTTCACAATAAAATTCATAAAGCTCTAACTAGGAGTTCTAGATTACAATACCTAAAAACTGAATTCTGAGGAAATTTACATCTTAATCCTGTAAAAGCACAATTATTCTTTGTAAAACTTATGCTCCCCCTTAAAATTTTAAGTCATCTGGCAATGATGAACAGACACATTTCTTAACCACAACTGCTTACTGAACTGTAAACAATTATGCTTTCACTTCTTGATTCTACATTTTTTTTTTTTGTTTTGGCCTTTTCACCCAGTTTAAAATATTCTCTTCCAAAAGCCACAATAATTCTAAGCATGAAACAGAAATCTGAAACCCAAGTCTTAAAAAGGAAAAAAAAAAAAAAAGAACCAGACAAGACAACATGGCCTGAGAGGCTGTGATGCCCATCACAGTCCCCAGCAATGTGAACAATGGAGAGAGCACGTCAGCCCCTGGGATCACAGAGACACAGAGCGGCCACCAGCTGTGTCAGAGGGTCTGTTCTCTGCGGTAGCCTGCACTGTTCTGGAGAGGGTAAATGAGCAATGGAAGGTCTCATTTTTTAAGAAATTCAAGTAAGGAAAAAGCATACAGAAATTCCAGGAAAGCAACAGACCCCTCAGCAAAGTTCATACAAAACCAGAGAAGAGGGAGTACTCTGGAGTGCATGCCTGTGTCCCCCTAAATCCACATATGCAAGCCCTAACCCCACGCTGTGGCTATATTTGGAGACAGACCTCCAAGACAGTAATTAAGGTTGAAAGAGGTCATGGGAGGGGCTGATGTGACAGGATTAGTGAGGGTCCTTGGGCGAACAGAGCCACAGCTTCCTGTATCTCTTTGCTGAGCACAGAGGAAAGGCCCTGTGAGCACATGCCCAGATGGCCGCCGTCTCCAAGCCACGAAGACAGCTCTCTCTAGAAACTGACCACGGTGGCACCTCAATCCTGAACTTCCAGCCTCTAGAACAGTGAGAAAATAAACGTCTGCTGTTTAAGTCCTGTGGTCTGCCGCATTTTGTACAGCAGCCAAAGCCGAGTAAGACAGATTTCGGTACCATGAAGTGGGCTTCTGCTATGGCAAGTATCTGAAAATGTGGGTGCAGCTTTGTAACTGGACAGTGGGCAGAGACTGGAGAAGTATGAGGTACATATTAGGAATACAGATGTTAAAGGAGATTCTGGTGAGGTATCAAGCAGACGTAAGGAACAAGTCATGGACAGCGGAGGACAGGGGACTGCTATGGACCGAATGTTTCTGTCCCCACAAAATCTTTATATTGAGGTCCCTAACGTGATGGTGCCTGGAGGTGCAGCTTTGGGAGGTGATTATGCCAAGACAGAGCCTTCAAGAATAGGGTCAGAACCCTTATAAGAAGAGACACAGCGAGGCTCTCCCTCCTCGCCTGTGAGCACACAGCAGAAGGCAGAAAGAAGCAAAACTTGAAGATCTGTAAAATTCTCAGCCTGTCCATATTGCAAAACAATGAAAAAGCATACTGGGACAAGGATCCCAACGATGTAGCTAAACGATCACTCAGTAAAGAGATTCTGTGAGCACAGACACTACCAGTCTGCATCAGAGGAGACAAAGACCATGGGAAATGAAGGAAGGCTGCGAGGCTTCTTCCCAGGACAGAAAAGCTAGCCTGCAAATATGTGTCACCCTTCAAAAAAGGGAATGATGACCCTAAAGGCCACCCAGAGATCCTAAGGGCTGCCACTCTCACCACAAGGCCGGGGCAGGGCTGGTATTCCCTTCTGTGCTTCCAGGGGCAGGGCTGCATCTTGGGTTTGTGGGGAGAAGATGCCCTTCTCCGCCCCAGGGGTGGTGTCTCTACAGAGAGCCTTCGGTGAGACGCCCAACAGAGCCGTGGGGGTGACACCGTCCTCCAGGGGGCCTGGGTGGCAGAACACTGAACCAAAGAGGATTTTCCTTGACCTTTAAAATTAATAGAATGACCCTTGGTAGTTTCTGGGCTTGCTTGGGACTTATCACTGCATTCTTCCTTCCTGTTTCTTCCTGTGGAAAGACAATGTCTGTCCTATACCTGACCACACTGTATCCAGAAGCACATGACTATGGTCTCACAGCTATTGAGGAATTCTGTCTCAGGCTGGAATCGAACCTCAAGTCTCACCTACATCTGATTCAGACATCTAGACGAAACTCTGGACTATAGAGCCAATGCTGGAAAGGCTTAAGGGTTTGGGGGCTGTTGGGATAGAATGAATGCATTTTGAATGTGAGAAGGACATGAACTGTTGAAGGCTAGGGTAGAATATTTGAGACTGAATGCTTTGGTCCCTCAAAATTCATACACTGAAGCCCCCTCGCCTCCCAGTGTGGATATAGTTAGAGACGGGGCCTCTAAGGAAGGGTCTAACTTAAATGAGGTCATAAGGATTGGGGCACCAATTCTAAAGGATTAGTGTCCTTTGTTGCTGTTCAGTTTCTAAGTCGTGTCTGACTCTTTGCAACCCCATGGACAGCAGCACACCAGCTTCCCTGTCCTTCACTATCTTCCGGAGCCTGCTCAAAGTCATGCCCTTTGAGTTGGTAATGCCACCCAACCATCTCACCCTCTGTCATCCCCTTATCCTTTTGCCTTCAACCATTCCCAGCATCAGGGCCTTTCCCAATGAGTCGGCTCTTCGCATCAGATGGCCCAAGTGCCCTTAAAATAAGAAGAGAAACTAAAGAACCAGATCTCTCTCTCTCTGCATAAGCACGCAGCCAGATGGCAACTGCCTAAAAGCCAGGAAGAGAGCCTCGCTAGAACTAGATCTTGCCAGCACCCTGACTTCAGAACTTCACCTAAAGAGCTCTGAGCAACAACATCTGCTAGCCAAGTCACCCAGTCTGTGGTACTAAGTTATGGCTGCCCAAGCTGACACAGGGCCTAGTACGGGTTAGATTTCCAAAGGTGAGCTGTGTGTGGGACCACCTGATGTGCAAACTGACCCTTCCACTCTGAGTGCACCCAAAGCAAGGTCTTCTTTATTGAAAAACTTCCTTGTTTAAAAACTTTCCTTCATAGTATTGTAGGTAGTATTTTTGGCTCAGAAAACAGTGTTCTAAACAGTGTTCTAACAGTGTTTTAAAATGGTGTTCAAAAATCATATTGCCCACCTCCTAGAGTAGTGGAAATAAAAACAAAAATAAACAAATGGGACCTAATGAAATTTAAAAGCTTTTGCACAGCAAAGGAAACTATAAACAAGATGAAAAGACAGCTCTCAGAATGGGAGAAAATAATTGCAAATGAAACAACTGACAAAAGATTAATCTCCAAAATATATAAGCAGCTCATACAGCTCAATATCAGAAAAACAAACAGCCCACTCAAAAAATGGGCAGAAGACCTAACTAGACATTTCTCCAAAAAAGACATACAAATGGCCAATAAATTCACGAAAAGATGCTCAAAAGATACTCAATATTATTCATTATTAGAGAAATGAAAATCAAAACTGCAAAGAGGTATCACCTCATAGCAGTCAGAATGGCTATCATCAAAAAATCCACAAGCAATAAATACTGGAGAGGGTGTGGAAAAAGGGGACCCTCCTTCACTGTTGGTGGAAATGTAAATTTATACAGACACTATGGATAGCAGTATGGAGATTCCTTAAAAAAAAAAAAAAAACTAGGAATAAAACTACCATATGACCCAGCAATCCCACTACTGGTCATATATCCTGAGAAAACCACAGTTCAAAAAGACACATGTATCCCAGTGTTTACTGCAGCACTAGTTACAACAGCCAGGACACGGAAGCAACCTAGATGTCCACTGACAGGTGAATGGATAAAGAAGATATGGTACATATATACTATGGAATATTACTCAGCCATAAAAAAAGTATGAATTTGAGTCAGTTGTAGTGAGGGGGATGAAGCTAGAGCCTGTGATACGGAGTGAAGTCAGAAAGAGAAAAACAAACATTGCTTATATGTATATATGTGTTAGCATATAGATGGAATCTAGAAAAACAGTACTGATGAACCTATTTGCAGGGAAGGAATGGAGACGCAGATGTATAGAACAGACCTGTGGACACAGTAGGGGAAGGAGAAAGTGGGACAGATTGAGGGGGCAGCACTGACACATACACGCTGCCCTGTGAAAAGCAGACAGCCAGTGAGAGGCTGCTGCATGACGCAGGGAGCTCAGCCGGCGCTCCGCAACGACCTAGAGGGCCAGATGAGGGAAGAGGAGGCGGGTGCAGGAAGGAAGGGATAGGTGTACAATCATGACTGATTTGCACTATTATACAGCAGAAACTATCCCAACACTGTAAAGCAATTTCCTCAAAATAAAAAATTTTAAAAATCACACTGAAAACAACTTTTAAAAGGTCATAGGGCTGTTAAATATCTCTATTTTTTATATATTTAACATCAGCTATAAAGCAAACAAATGTCTTGAGAAAAATTTTAGGAACCCAACTACAAAACAGCCAATTACTACTTCTGGATAGTTATTAACTAGCAGAGTCCTCTAGAAATCAGGGCTCATATCCACCTTCTCTAAGCCATCCTGAGGGAGGCTAGAGTGCGTGTGCATCTGTGCAAAGTGCACACTCACTGGCAGTCCAACATACTGAAAATCCTGCAGCCAAAAGAACTAAAGACACGTGTACTGACGTATGGACAGATCCAGGGTGTCCCTAAGGCCCTGTTACTCTTGATACTCACTCCAGTAGCAACCCTAATCCCCTCCCAGTCTCTGAGAACTATTCATAAAGGATATTCTAGTGAAGAACTTCTAATCCATCAGTTAAGCCACTTTATCATTTTATTTTTTATTTTTTTAGTTAAGCCACTTTAAATTGGGTCAAAATAGGCAAGCTTCCCAGGTGGTGTAGTGGTAAAGAATCTGCCTGGCAATCCATAACCCTAACCCTGGGTCGGGAAGATCCCCTAGAGGAGGAAATGGCAACCCACTCCAGTATTCCTGCCTGGCAAAGTCCATAGACAAGAGCCTGATGGACAACAGTTCATAGGGTCACAAAAGAGTTGGACATGACTGAGCACACACACAGGCAGTATCAATACTTAGACAGAGCAGTGTACGTTCCAGCAGGAATTACAGTGAATTCACAACTGCTAAAGAAGAGCAGGTATTTCGGTCTTGGGTGCCATTCCCTTTCCAAGGACACTGTAATTGACCCTAAGAGGGAGGAGAGGGCAAAGGAGAGCAATCAGCTGAAGGATTAAAATGAGATGATATAGAAAAGTTTATCGTCTCTCCAAGGGCATGCATGGAGAGACCAGGGAATACAATCACCAGAGAGCCTGAGGGGGAGCACTCGGAGGATGCCTTCATGCCAGAACAGTGGACAATGGCAACACAGGATCTCAAGAAGAAATCACCAAAGGTTTGGCTAAGACAAATTTTCTCAGGAAAGAAAGAGGCACAGATAAAGTGACCTGCAAGGGCCTTCAGCTCCTTCAGCAGAGCTAGGACCATTTCTGCACTCTGGTGTCATGGAAAAATTTTTAATTTAAACCACCGACATCATTTATTTACTTCATAAACACCTACTGAGTCCTCGGGCACAGCTCAGGGTTGGGGTCAGCCCTGCACATCCTTGTGGCACTTTGCAGAGCTAGGATTTACCTTTACTTGGTATACCTACCGAACAACAGGACGCCAGCAGTGTAACTACCAACAGAGAAAAGTGTACTGGGCCTGGTGGTCAAGTGGCTATCATGAAAGACACGGCAGGTGCAGGGCAGCTGTGAGAGGCTCAGGGTGGTATGTATGTGAGAAATAACTAGTTGGGCGGGCCAAGACCCAGACCAAGAAAGCTCACACCACAGGCTCCGACGGTGATGGACACTTACTCCAACACAAGAGGCAGTCAATGGACATGTTTTAAAGCAGATAAGTGACAGCAGATTTGCCTCTTAGGATAATGACCCCAACAAGCTGAAAATGAAGACAGGCAGGGACAGGGAGACCAGGCGGGAGTGACGCAGCAATCCAGGCACAAGGGGACGGGGCCTGAGCTCGTGGCAGATGGGATCGCTGAAGAGGTTTGACCTGAGAGAGTTGTGAGGAAGAATCACCAGCACTGAGGGACTTCATGGCTTGAAAACATGTGCAAGACAGACCATGGGGAAAAAAAAAGAGAGCCCATGGGAATCACTTGGTGTATGGGCCGGAGTAGCAGGTGGCAGGCACACTGGTCCGCTGGGTCTGCAGGCACTGAGGTGCCGGTGGTGCTGGTGCTGGGCCAGGGCAGTTTCCAGACTGCCCAGCAGTCCTGGGAGTGGGGGGGGGGGG
>NW_011494680.1:5539912-5550373 GCF_000754665.1 Bison bison bison
AGATCCTAGATTATCCAGGAAGGGGACACAGAACAGAAGAGGTCAAGGCAGAAGCCTGGCAAACACCTGCTGAAGCTGCACACAGAGGAGGAGTCACACAGGAGGAAAGTGTACACAGGAGGAGGCAGACCAGGAGGGAGCGTGTCCCTGAAGGAAGGGCGACCAGCTGTGTGAGGCTGCATGAACACAGCGCCGAGGAATGACCACTTCCGCATACTGGTGGAGATGGAGCAGCATCACAGGGGATGGAAGCGGGTGTGCTCAAGTTGCTACCCTCGTAAATCGCTGTCACAGTACAAAGGCAGTTTCCAAACTTTGTAAGGCATTTTACTAATCCAAGAACTTACTTATTCTGCACGCGTGTTGAAAAGTTTCCTATTTTGTAACAGAATGTGTTCGGAAAGCTTAGGAGCATTGTGTGATAAGCAGCCGCACACTCTAAGACCACCATCCTGCAACAACACTTATGAGCCGCCAAGTCGGCTGGCTCACTCCCCTTCCTCACCATCTTCCGGGGAGACAAAGGCAGTCAAGCCTGGACTCCTACTTTCAAGCAGGCTCCTTCAGGCACCAAGGTCCCAAGTGGAAATTACAACCTCCCTGAAAGTAAAAATGAGCTCACAGAGTTTGGAAAGATAGACTGGTGAAAAGGTTACGATGACACACTCAAGATTTCACATCAGGACGAAGGCCGACACGATACTGAACTAGGCTGGAGGGTAAAACGACAATTGCCTGAGCAAGCCAAAGGGAGTGCTGCCTTGCCAAGATCAACGCTTTTCTAAAGGTCAAAACTAGCATTTTGAACATACAGATAATTTTTGTCATTAATGAGGTCCCAATTTAACTCTATGAATGAATTTTTATTCATTGAGCCATGTGTGGAATTCAACAGCAAATGTGTATTACGCACTATATAATTCATTTAGAATGGGCTAACTTTGCAGTCTTGTTTTTGGATAATTTACAAAAGAAAACAGAAATAAAGATTCTTTTAAACCTCAGATCTATGAGAAAAGAATCTGTAGAATTACTGTTTTTCTTTTCGTGTAAAAAGAAATGGAGAAAGCACAGATTAAATAAACTTGCAGGGAATCTGAAAGCATCATTTAATTCTGCTGTGCCACCAAATCTCATTACATGGGTTTTTAGGTAGAAAAACTCACAAGAGATGAAAAATAGATGAAGCAGAAACAGCTAAGGGCTGACACACAGTAGCTAGAGAGTTGGGTTTGGTGTCAGTATCCTTTCCTCTCTCTCTCAGGTCCCATCAATACTTTAACATAATTATGAAATAACTTGATCATATGAACTCTTTTCTACTAACTTACACTTAAAATGATCACTGGAAATTACAGTCATTTGGGACATGAAGTCACAGTTCTAACAGCGGGTAAACTGGTATCATAGTTTGTTTCCTGACTTAAATAACTCAAAGAGAATTAATGTGAGTTCCTCTTGCCCATGACTACAAAGAGCAATATTAAATACCACTGCCGTACCTAAATGTGGGTTTGGATATAAAAAGTGGAAAAAATAAAGCTTAGACACTAATCGGCTTTCTGGTTTTATTGGTCAGAGGGAAGCTAGAAATACTCCAAAGGCAGCTCCCTTGACCCCAGAGGAAAGCGGAAGTTAGGAAAAAGAACTGCAGCTAGACCTCCTCAGCATCCTGGAGCTGACCCACACTGAGCAGGTCACAGGCAGGGTCCCTTCACTTGAAGCAAAGGGTAAATAACTAAGATAGACCAAGGAGTTGAAGAAAACATTTTAAATGAGGTTAAGGCTTGGAACTAGGAAACTGCAACCTGTTTCAGGCCATGTCATTCTCATTCCATAAATCTGAACAAACATGTATTGTTTTTGAACTTGTCATATTATGTCAAAAACCCCACGTCTTCACAGAAACTAAAATTTAACAGGCACAATACTGCCAAAAATCAGACAAATTAAATAAACAGCCAACCACATGCCTCTCTTTCCTAGCTTTAAGCTCTCAATATTAGAATACTTAGACCAAGTCATATGTATTTTCTATCAAGTATTTTTTTCAAGTAATTGAAGGAGCTTAGTTTACCAACTAACTAGGTTTGGCAGAAATAATCAACCATTTACTAACACCAAGACACTTTTTATTTATGAGAAAATACTGCAATGAAGAAATTAAGAAGGACATGGCAACCTATTCCAGTATTCTTGCCTGGAGAAGCCTCAAGGACAGAGGAGCCTGGCAGACTGCAGTCTATGGGGTCAGGAGTTGGACCCTACTGAGCGACTAAGCACAGCACAACACAGGAGACAACACACATCTACACAAAATCCCTGGTTCTTCGGGCTCACACCACCGTCACTGTGTAGAAAATGCTGGCCCTGTCATTTCTTCTTCCTGTCCTGACCACTCAAGTGGGGAGTCTTGAACACGACCCTGTTTCAGGGGCCTCCTGAGTCTTAGAGGGGTCCCTGGGAAGCAGTGAGAAAGAGGCAGGGGCCAGATTTCTGGCTTCTTGCTCCAGCAGGGCTGAGGGAGACCCACTCCACAGGAGCCACTACTCTGGACGCTTCCTTTGCCTCAGGGGCACAGCAAAGGGAGAGGAGGGCTCAAGGAGCAGTGCCCAGGGGACCCACTCTGCCCCTGGAGATGAAACTTCTGAGTGCTCACAGCTAATGATGCTCAAGGACAAGGAGCATCTTGTTACTCAGCGTTGTAACAACTGCCTCACTGGGAAAATCAACCTCAGTTTTAAAAATACTTTTTAATTGGAGGATAATTGCTTTAGAATGTTGTGATAGTTTCTGCCATACAACAACGCAAATAAGCCATAATTATATATGTATATATCTCCTCTCCCTCTTGAGCCTCTCCCTCTCTCCCCCTATCCCACCCTTCTAGGTCATCACAGAGCACCAGGCTGGGCTTCCTGTGTTATTCAGCAGCTTCCCACTAGCTCTCTGTTTTACACATGCTAGTGTATATGCTGCTAAGTCGCTTCAGTCGTGTCCGACTCTGTGCGACCCCATAGACGTCAGCCACCAGGCTCCCCTGTCCCTGGGATTCTCCAGGCAAGAATACTGGAGTGGGTTGCCATTTCCTTCTCCAATGCGTGAAAGTGAAGTCACTCAGTCGTGTCCGACCCTCAGCGACCCCATGGACTTCAGCCTTCCAGGCTCCTCCGTCCATGGGATTTTCCAGGCATGAGTACTGGAGTGGGGTGCCATTGCCTTCACCAAGTGTATATATGTCAATGCTACTTTCTCAATTCATACTTCCCTTTCCTTCCCCACAATATGTCCACAAGTACGTTCTCCGCGTATCCAGTTCTTCCCTGCAAATAGGTTCATCAGTACCATTTTTCTAGATTCCACATATGTGTGTTAATAAAAAATATTTGTTTTTCTCCAACTTACTTCACTCTGTATAATAGGCTCTAGGCTCAGAGGGTTTCATCACAGAGATACCCCATGAGTCCATCCCTGAATTTCAGCTGTTCACTACATGGCAGTTCCTGGGATTGGGGAGAAAGGGAATTACCTCTATTTAATATTTACAAGTTTTTCTCTTATTTACCAGTTGCTATAAACATACAGAAGTGAAAAAATACTTTTTTATATTGAAAGGAAAAAAAGTCTTCTGCCAGCCCACAAAGGAAACAAAACACCAAACAGTGAGACGTTCTTCCTAATATACACCTACAGTGAGGTGTACCAAAAGTAAAGAAAAAGACACAACTTCTTACAAATATCAAGGAGAGGATTCATAGGTCTGAAAAATAAGAAATTCATCAAAGAGAAAAACAAAATCCAAATTCTTAAATACAAAGACTTCTAAAAGAACAATCTATTGGAGTTGGTCTTATTCATGTTTTCAATTAATAGATAATTTTTGCCTGTTTTTTTATTTTGCTTTTCTCTTTCACTCATCATATCAGTAAGTACCCTCTATTCTCAAATGAAAGAAAAGAAAACAAAAGGAAGATTCCAAATAAGCTATCTGGTGTTGATGAGCCAAACAAAAGCTCATCTGTTCCCTTCAGTCTCAGCACCCAGTCATACTTGTTTTACTTGGTATTTTTCTTGTCCAACCTCCAGAACGTACTTTCTCAGCTCTATCCTTGACCATCTGGTTAATTCACTTTAATGAGAAGTTGAAGTAGCAACTTTTAAGCTGCATACTACACCTCATTAGAAGGGTTCTACATCAATTTAGTGAGACAAGGACTTGGGATACTATTGAAGTTAGTGTTTATTGAACGTCTGTTTCAGGTGTGTGTGTTGTGTGTGTGGGAGTGTGTGTGTGAATGATATGTGTGAATGTTTCAGGTGTGTGTCTGTGTATGAGTGATATGTGTAAATGTTAGGTTAGTGTTTACTGAATGTCTATTTCAGGTATGTGTATTATGAGATGCAGTAAGATGTACTGCTTACTATGGGTCACAGTCACAACAATCAGAAAGCTACTGAAACAGATAAAGCAGAAACAGATATAATATAGAACCCTCCAACTCAGATCTTTGGCACCTAGAGAAAAAGGGGTAAAAATAGTAATGTATATATTTTAATGTAAAAATACTTTTACCTGGCATATTCTTTACTCACATATACCAGTGCAAGCCTTACCTGAAAGTGTCTTTTGGTAAGAAAGACCCTGATGTCTCCACAAAGAAATGGTGGATCTCTCTCGATTCTGCAGTCCATTTAGTCTTTCTGCTAGCCCGCCTCTGTTCAACAAATTATAATGTACTAAGTTTAGTGAAAAGAAAAGCTTCAGAACAGTTGGAACATTTATACTTTATACCCTCCAATCAGGGCATGCAAGTTTTAACTCATTTGGCATTACATTCTCTTCCTACAGGTCAAATCCTTCTACGTTAGTTATCTCCTTTTTTAAGACTTCTTGGATGATCAGTTTTCTGATTCTTAGAAATGTGGGCTCCTCTGAGATGAGTCTGACTTTCTGACTACTCTTTCTTAGTTAACTTACTCCATACATATATACTGATTATGTGTTTCCTGCTATGCCGAGCCAAGCACAGGTGCCAAGGATGTGAAGAAGGCAACAAGCCACACCACGGTGGACCTTATAGTCTAATCCACAGACGGGCAAAAAGATAAGTGTAAAATGGGTTCAGAGTTGTAATCAAGAATAAAACCTGCACCCAGTTGACAGGCAGAACACTCACATAAGAGGATCTGGGTATGAGCTCATTACTTGACCTAGAGATAAGTGAGTATTAACTGTAAATACAGCAAGGATATCAACATTATACAAAGGAAAAAACTTCCATGAATGGCAGGAAGATGACTAATAATAAAGGATACACAGGCACTTCACAAGAGACCCGATCTATCAATGAATAAATAGACATACAGATAAATTATAAAGCTCATTTGGGTTTTTCCATGAACTACCTACATTCAGAAGAGTCAGCAGTTCCTAACATATCTCTGACCACAAGAGAAACCATGATCAGCTGTTAATCACCATTTGACTATGTAAGTCATCAATTATTTATTATCTCATAAAATTATGTTCACTGATCATTTCTCATTATTTCATTTTATTCTAATAATATTCCTTTGATGTAGAAACAACAGATATCAATACCCACCTCACACATGAAAAAAGTCAGAGCTTAAAGAGAGATCAGGAAAATTCTCCAATATTGTATAACCAGCCAGATGAGGAAACAGAAAGGATGCTGTGTCTGGCATTTAGTCAATCTTCAAGAAATGCTCGTCACTGCCATTACTGACTCTGTTAGATTTTTACTTGCACCCTACACTCTTTCCACAATGACTAAAAGACCTCATTTTAATAAACATTATATATATTATCACTACAAATTACTTCATTTTCCTATTAGGTAGGGTTTTTTTCTACAGGCACTTATTATTTCTGAATATGTGTGTGAGAGAGCAGTATATATTACAGGAAATTTTTTAAAATTCTCACAATCATATATATGCCAAAGCATCTCTACTTTATATATATGTAAGCCTTTCTTCAGATCATTCTGTTCACATGAAGTGACTAAGCAGGCACTACTGGCATCCTCACATGACACAGGACAAACAGAAGCACTGAGAGTGCAACACTGTGCAAGGTGAGACATCTGCTGAGGGGCGCAGCTGGTGAACACCAGGCGGTCTGGCTCCAGAGATCACAAGCTCAAGACTCAGTGACACACCTACTGCCTCTTCAGGAATACCTGCTACTTAAAGATACTAAGAATACATAGAAAAGCAGAAGACCGTGTTCTCTGCACAACGATCTAATTATTTACCAAATGTTTGTTTGCAAACTTATGACTTTAAGGGAGAAGGAAAAAAAAAGAACATACAGTCTGAAAGCATTATCTTACAAGTGAACTTAGGATTGAAAGGTAAAAATCAAGAGTAAAAATGAATGAATGCAAAACTGTCCTCTGTCACATGTGGGAGCATCTGAAGCCTAAGAGAGAACCTACATTCCCTCCCAGGCTTTGGTCACAGGATTCCTCTGTTCCAAGAATTCCTGCAGGGAATTCTGAGCAGGTAGACCAGAACTCAGGAATGGAAACACATGATCTCTAGTCAACAATCACAATTCCAGTAAAAAATCTCTTGTATATTAAAAAAAAAAAAAAAAAGATTCAATAAGGCTCTGCTATAATATATGCAAAATAATTTTTTTCTTTTTCAGTTTTATTGAGACATATTTGACAAATGAATTTGTAAAGTACATACGGTATATACAGTGGTGACTTGATATATGTATACCTGTGATAGGATCCTCCCCCATTTACTCAGCTGATAGATCCACCACTTCACATGTTTATATTTTATCTTTTTTGATGTAAACATTTAAATTCCATTCTTGACAAATTTCAGTTGTACAATGTAGTGTTCTGAATAACGGTCACCATGTTTACATCAGATCCTCATAACTTACTCACTTTATGACTAAAACTTTGCACTCTTTTCGCATGAATGCATTCCCAGAAGTGGGACTGCTGGATAGTATGGAAGAATCTACTCAGTTTCCTCAGAACCTCCATACTGTTTTCCTTAGTGGCTGCACCATTTACACTCGCACCAACAGCCCACGAGTGTTCCCGTTTCTCTGCATCCTGGCCAGCACTTGTCATTGCTTGTCTTTTTAATGACAGTCATTCTGACAGGTGTTAGGTGGCATCTCAGTGAACTTGGACTTGCATTTCCCTGATGACGACTGATGCTGAACACCTTTTCTCACATCTTTGGTCATTTGAATGTCTTCTTTGGAAAATGTCTATTCAATTCTTCTGCTCATTTTTAAAAGCTGATGGTTTGATATTTTTGCTATTGAGTTGCATGAGTTAATGATGTGTTTTGGATATTAACCTTTATCAGAAATAATTTACAAGTATTTTTTTTCCATTCTGTAGGTTGCCTTTTTCATTTGCTTCTGGTTTCCTTTATTCTGCAGAAGCTTTCTATTTTGAAAAATTCCACTTGCTTACTTTTGCTTTTTTAGATTTTCTTTTGGTGTCAAATCCCCAAAATCCATCACCAGGACCAAGGTGAAGGAGATTACCACCTATGTTTTCATTTAGGACTTCTACGTTTTCAGGTCTTCCACTGAAGTCTAACACCTGAGTTGCTTTAATGAGTGGTGTAAGACAGGGGTTCAGTTTCATTCTTTTGTATGTGGCTGTCGAATTTTCCCAACATTATTGAAAAGACTACCCTCTATCCATAGTATATTGTGGCTCCACAGTTATGAGTTAACTCACCATATGTGCACAGGTTTACTTCCGGACTCTCTATCATGCTCCACTACCACTTTGTAATACGGTCTGAAATCTGGAAGTGTGATGCCTCTAACTTTGCTCATCTTTCTCAAGATTGCTTTAGCTATTTGGGGTCTTTGTGGATCCACATAAAGTTTAGGATTGGAATTTTGATAGGGGTTGCACTGGATCTGTAGATAGCTCTGGGTAGTATGGACATTTTAACCATATTAATTCTTTCAATCCATGAGAACAGAATAACTTTCCATTTATTTTTGTCTTCCTCAATTTCATTCACCAATGTCATAATTTTAAGTGTTTTTTTTTTTTTTTTACCTCCTTGGTTAAATTTATTCCCAAGTATTTTATTCTTTTTGATGGAACTGTAAAATAGGATTTCTTTCTTAATTTTTATTTTGGATAGGTTTGTGGTTAGCATAGAGAAATGCAACGGATTTTTGTACACAGAGATACTAGGGACTTGGTTCCAGAACAACACAGTGAATTTATTATCATAATAAAGCAGATCACAAGAAACTTTTTGGTTTCCTTATACATGTAAAAATTAAGTTTACACTACACAGTACTCTATTAAATGTACAACAGCATTATGTCTTAAAAATGTATATATCTTAATTTTAAAATGCTACTAAAAATGGCAGAAAACACAGGGTTGCCACAAACTTTCAATCTGTAAAACAAAAACACACAATACTTGCAAAATACAATGAAGCAAAGCACACAAAAAAAGAAGTAGGCCTATATTGATTTTGTATCCTTTACTGAATTTATGTACTACTTCTCACAGTTTTTTTAGTGAGTCTTTGGGTTTTCCTGTATAGTATCATGCCATCTGTAAATAAGACAAGCTCTAACTCTTCTGATATTTAGATGTCTTTTATTTCTCTTTCTTGCCTAATTACTGGGGCTAGGACTTTTAGTACTGTGTTAAATAAAAGTGACAAGAATGAATGAACATCCTTGTTGTTCTTGATATTAGAGGAAAAGCTTTGACCTTTTCGCTGTTAAGTATGATGTCTGCTGTGGGTTTGCACTTTGTGGTTTTTACAACGTTAAGGTACGTTCCTTAACACCCAGTTTGTTGGAAGTTTTTGTCATAAACGGATGTTGGTATCTATAAAAACATTTTCTGCGTCTATTGAAATGATATGATTTTTTTGTCTATCTTATTAATGTGATATATCATGTTGACTGATTTGTGAAGGGTGAACAATCCTTGAATCTCTAGAATCAATCCCAATTGATCATGGTACATAATCCTTTTAATATATTGTTGAACCTGATTTGCCAATACTTTTATTAAGGATTTCTGTGTCCATGTTCATTAGGGATATTGATCTATAATTTTCTTTTCTTCAGGTGTCCTTGTCTGATTTCCATATCAGGGCCATGTAAAATGAGTTTGCAGTTGTTCCCTCCTTTTCTGTCCTTGGAAAGAGTTTGAAAAACATTGGCATTAATTCTTTATTGACTATGAGACAGAATTAAATAGTGAAGCCATCTGTTCCTGGATTTTTCTTTGTTGTGAGGTTTTTGATTACTGATGGTAAAGAATCTGACTGCAGTGCAGGAGACCCAGAATTCATCCCCGGGGAGGGAAGATCCCCTGGAGAAGGGAAGAGCAACCCACTCCAGTATTGCCTGGAAAATTCCATGGACAGAGGAGCCTGGTGGGCTAAGGACGGTGGGGTTGAAAAGAGTCAGATAGGACCGAGCAACTCTCACTTTCTTTCAATCTCACTAGTAGTTCCTCCATTCAAATTCTTAATTTTATCTTGATTCAGTCTTGGTAGGTCAATGTTTCTAGGATTTATCCATTTCTTCTAGGTTGTCCAATTTGTTGGTATATAATTGTTTATAGTACCTATCATAATTTTTTCTATTTATATGGTATTACTTATAATGACTCCCTTTTTAGTTCCAGTTTCGAGACTTTTCTCCTTTTTTGTTGTATCTAGGTAAGTGTGTGTCTATTTTGTTTAGCTTTTCAAAACATTAATCATTTCTACAAATCTTTTCAATTGTCTTTTCAATCTATATCATATATTTCCCTACTGATTTTTACTATTTCTTCTACTAACTTTGGGCCTAGTTGTTCTTCTTAATATGATTCTTTGAAGTGCAGTTAGGTTGTTCATGCACTGCTGACTTTATCATTATGAAATGATTTCCCTTGCCTCTTGTTATAGTTCTGGGTTCAAAGCCTATACAGTATGGTACAAGTAGAGCTACCCCTCTTTCTTTAGGTTTCCATTTTCATGGAATATTTTTTTCCATCCCTTCACATTCAGTCTCTTTCTCTCTACTTAAAGGTGAAGTTTCTTACAAGCGGCATTTGGTTGGACTTTTCTTTAAAAAATCCATTCAGCTACTCTTTGTCTTTTGATTGGAGAATTTAGTCCATTTACACCAAAAGTAATTACTGATAAATACGGATTTATTGTCGCCATTTTGTTCATTGCTTTCTGGTTTTCTGTAACCCTTTGTTCCTTTTGTCTTCTCTTTGTCCCTTTCATTTCAATTTGTTGATTTTTCTCTATGGTATGTTTTGATTCCTTTCTCTTTAACTTTGTTATCTATTATAGGTTTTTCACTCTGGTTACCATGAGGCTATATAATATGTCTGGTATTTAAAGCAGTCTACTTGAAGCTGATAACAACTTAGGTTCAAATGCTTACCAGAATTCTATAC
>NW_011494680.1:5550473-5551687 GCF_000754665.1 Bison bison bison
TTTTTTTTTTTTTTTTTTTAAGGCTGTGACCGAGTTGGCAGAGGACAGCCAGGAACAGGAGCCCAAGCACGATGTACCCTCCTTTGCTTGCCATTGCGACCAGCTACAGAACCTAAAAGCCCCACGCCTCCGCTTCAGCGCCACTGAACCAAAGGTGAAGTTTCTTACAAGCGGCATTTGGTTGGACTTTTCTTTAAAAAATCCATTCAGCTACTCTTTGTCTTTTGATTGGAGAATTTAGTCCATTTACACCAAAAGTAATTACTGATAAATACGGATTTATTGTCGCCATTTTGTTCATTGCTTTCTGGTTTTCTGTAACCCTTTGTTCCTTTTGTCTTCTCTTTGTCCCTTTCATTTCAATTTGTTGATTTTTCTCTATGGTATGTTTTGATTCCTTTCTCTTTAACTTTGTTATCTATTATAGGTTTTTCACTCTGGTTACCATGAGGCTATATAATATGTCTGGTATTTAAAGCAGTCTACTTGAAGCTGATAACAACTTAGGTTCAAATGCTTACCAGAATTCTATACATTTACTTTATCCCACTCTGACATTTTATGTTTTTGATGGTACAATTTACATGCTTTTATCTTATGTATCCATTAACAAAGCACTGTGCTGCTGCTACTGCTGCTAAGTCGCTTCAGTCGCGTCCAACTCTGTGCGACCCCATAGACGGCAGCCCATCAGGCTCCCCTGTCCCTGGAATTCTCCAGGCAAGAATACTGGAGTGGGTTGCCATTTCCTTCTCCAAACAAAGCACTGTAGTTACAGTAATTTGAAATATTTTTGTCTTTAATTTTTTTTCATACTATATTTAGAGGTGATTTACTCACCACTATAACAGAATTAGAATATTGTGAATATAACGATATATTTACATTTACCAGTGAGATTTATTCTGACATGTTTCCCATTACTTTTAACATCCCTCTTTTCAGTTTGAGGAACTCCCTTAGCACTTACTGTAAGGCTGCTGCTGCTGCTAAGTCACGTCAGTCGTGTCCGACTCTCTGCGACCCCATCGACGGCGGCCCACGAGGCTCCCATCCCTGGGATTCTCCAGGCGAGAACACTGGAGTGGGTTGCCATTTCCTTCTCCAGTTCATGAAAGTGAAAAGTGAAAGTGAAGTTGCTCAGTTGTGTCTGACTCTTCGTGACCCTATGGACTGTAGCCTACCAGGCTGCTCCGTCCATCAGATTTCCCAGG
>NW_011494680.1:5551787-5554899 GCF_000754665.1 Bison bison bison
GGGTCGCCATTGCCTTCTCCTACTGTAAGGCTAGATTAGTGTAATAGATGTACTTCTTCAATTTTTTTGCTTCATCTCTTGTTCAACTCTGAAGGACAACTTTGCTGGGTACAGTATTCTACGTTGGCATTTTTTCCCCTTCAGCACACTAGATATATCATGCCATACACTTCTTGTTTGCCAATGCTGTGCTAAAAATCTACTCATAGTTTTACTTTGGTTTCCTGGTACATAAGACACTGATGTTCCCTTGCTGTTTTTACAATGATCTACCTTAACTTTTGATAATTTCATTGTATGTTTTGACATGGGTCTGTTTGGATTCAACTTACTAAGAATTTTCTAGACTTCCTGGATCTAGATGTTTGTTTCTTTACCCATCATAGGTAAGTTTCAGGCATTATTTCTTTGAATGAACTTTCTGCCTGCTTCTCTCTTCTCCTTCTGAGACCCCTACAATGAAATACTGGCCCACTTGATGGTATCTCAAGTCCCTGAAGATATCTTCAGTCTTTTTCATTCCTCTTTTTGGTTCTCTGTTTGGATGAACTCTCCTGCCCTGTTTTTGAGTTCACAGATACATTCTTCCACTGGATCTACACTGCTGTTGAAACCCTCCACTCAATTTTTCAATGAAATTATTGCATTCTTCAGCTTTGTGACTTCTGTTTGGTACTTTCTTATATCTTCTATCTCTTAAAATTTTCACTTTGCTATTGCATTATTCCCTTGACCTCAGTGAGCATCCTTAGGACTATTATTTTTGAACTCTTTTCAGGCAAATCATTTATGCCTCTGTCTGTTTCCAGAGTTTTCTATTGTTTTCTTTTTTTTAATGTATTTCTCTTATTTTTTCATTTTGCTTGACTCTATGTGTTTAGGAGAACAACTTTATTGTTCAGCCAGGCCTGAGTTCTTGGTTCCCGCAAACTTTTGTGAACATCCAAGACGTCTTCTTTGTGCCAAGACCCATCAGTGTCCCAAAGGCAGAATCTCAGTCAACACCTTTTAAAGAACACAAGTAAACTTCTGCAGGGAAATACAGGGAGCTGGGCAATTCTGTGCACTCCCTCTGTGTTGAGCCCTTTGGGGATAGCCAGATAAGAACTGCTTCTTTATTTGCTACTGTCCTGCTCAATCCGCAAACGCCAGTCCCGCTGGCCATCAGACACAGGCAATCAAGGTATGTCCTCTGGGTGGCAGTCACAAAAGCTAAAATGCCAGACATGTGCACAAGCCTCTTCTAGGAGACATCATCAACCCACAGCGATGTGGAGAGAGAGTGAGAAGACGGCACCTGCTGGCCTCCCATGTATCCAAAGAGAATGGCAGTCAGCAGCCGAGATGTGTGATAAAGTAGAACCTGATCCTCAGGTAATTGTGCAGTAGTTTGAGCATTCTTTGGCAAAGCGTCTGTCTACAATGCAGGAGACCAGGGTTGGAGCCCTGGGTTGGAAAGATCCCCTGGAGAAGGAAATGGCAATCCACTTCAGTACTATTGCCTGGAAAATCCCATGGACAGAGGAGCCTGGTAGGCTACAGTTTATGGGATTGCAAAGAGTCAGACATGATTGAATGACTTCACTTTCTTAGGGATCGGAATGAAAACTGACCTTTTCCAGTCCTGTGGCCACTGGTGAGTTTTTCAAATTTGCTGGCATATTGAGTACAGCACTTTCACAGCATCATCTTTTAGGATTTGAAATAGTTCAACTGGAATTCCATTACTTCCACCAGCTTTGTCCATAGTGATGCTTCCTAAGGCCTACTTGATTTGCATTACAGTTTGTCTGGCTCTAGGTGAGTGATCACACCATCGTGGCTATCTGGGTCATAAAGCTGTTTTTTGTATAGCTCTTCTGTTTATTCTTGCCACCTCCTCTTAATATCTTCTGCTTCTGTTAGGTCCATACTATTTCTGTCCTTTATGGTGCCCATCTTTGCATGAAATGTTCCCTTGGTATGTCTAATTTTCTTGAAGAGATCTCTAGTCTTTCCCATTTTATTGGTTTTCTCTATTTCTTTGTATTGGTCATTGAGGAAGGCTTTCTTATCTCTCCTTGCTATTCTCTGTAACTCTGCATTCAAATGGGTATATCTTTCCTTTTCTCCTTTGCCTTTCACTTCTCTTCTTTTCTCAGCTATTTGCAAGGCCTCCTCAGACAACGATTTTGCCTTTTTGCATTTATTTTTCTTGGGGATGCTCTTGATTACTGCCTCCTGTACAATGTCACAAACCTCCATCCATAGTTCTTCAGACACTCAGTCTATCAGATCTAATCCCTTGAATCTATTTGTCACTTCCACTGTATAATCATAAGGGATTTGATTTAGGTCACACCTGAATGGTCTAGTGGTTTTCCCTACTTTCTTCAAGTCTGAATTTGGCAATAAGGAGTACATGATCTAAGCCACAGTCAGCTCCTGGTCTTGTTTTTGCTGACTGTATAGAGCTTCTCCATCTTTGGCTGCAAAGAATATAATCAATCTGATTTTGGTGTTGACCATCTGGTGATGTCCATGTGTAGCGTCTTCTCTTGTGTTGTTGGAAGAAGGTGTTTGCTATGGTCAGTGCATTCTCTTGGCAAAACTCTGTTAGCTTTTGCCCTACTTCGTTTTGTACTCCAAGGCCAAATTTGCCTGTTACTCCAGGTATTTCTTGACTTCCTACTTTTGCATTCCAGTCCCCTATGATGAAAAGGACATTTTTTGGGGGGTGTTAGGTCTAGAAGGTCTTGTAGGTAGACAGCATATTAAAAAGTAGAGACCTTACTTTGCCAACAAAGGTCTGTCTACTCAAAGTTATGGTTTTTCCAGTAGTTATGTATAGATGTGAGAGCTGGACTATAAAGAAAGCTGAACACAGAAGAATTGATGCTTTTGAACTGTGGTGCTGGAGAAGAGTCTTGAGAGCCCCTTTGACTGCAAGGAGATCCAACCAGTCCATCCTAAAGGAAATCAGTCCTGAAATATTCATTGGAAGGACTGATGCTGAAGCTGAAACTCCAATACTTTGGCCACCTGATGTGAAGAACTGACTCATTGGGAAAGACCCTGATGCTGGGAAAGATTGAAGGCAGGAGGAGAAGGGGATGACAGAGGATGAGATGGT
>NW_011494680.1:5555081-5561566 GCF_000754665.1 Bison bison bison
CCACTGAGCAACTGAACAGAACTGACCCTCAGGCAACAGCTTTTATCATATGCAAATAGGCCTCTTTGGGAGAAAGAATGGGAGATGTTTTTGTCAGCTCACTGTGGACTGAGCCCTAGAGGAATAGCCACAGGGAGTCTTGGTAAGTTCATTAAGAACTATATCTCTGTTTGCTAAAGTCTGGTGGCAGGACCAACTGGATGTACATGAGTTTGAGTAGGCTCCAGGAGTTGGTGATGGACAGGGAAGCCTGGCATGCTGCAGTCCATGGGGTTGCAAAGCATTGAACACAACTGAGCGACTGAACTGAGAATCTGGTGGGTCTCATAGACACAAGCCCTTTTGGCTTTTAGAGCCAGGTGTTTGGGGGGCTAGTCCTTCCAGGGAAAGTTTTAGAAGTTGAAGTGCTAAATACTGGATCCAAATTCTCTGCTCCAACATGCAAACTGCGTGTTGCTGAGCCAGGGTGGGGTCTATGGTGAGGATCTCAAAAATTCGCTAAGCAAGTTGCTGCTGCTGCTGCTAAGTCACATCAGTGGTGTCCAACTCTGTGCAACCCCATAGATGGCAGTCCATCAGGCTCCCCCGTCCCTGGAATGCTCCAGGCAAGAACACTGGAGTGGGTTGCCATTTCCTTCTCCAATGCATGAAAGTTTTCAAGTGAAAGTGAAGTCACTCAGACGTGTCCAACTCTTTGCGACCCCGTGGACTGTAGCACACCAGGCTCCTCCATCCATGGGATTTCACAGGCAAGTTAAAACAGTCCAATTACCTTTTATATAAAATAATTGGTACCAATAATTGGTACCAAAAATAGATTGGCATCAATTCAACAAGGCTAAACACTTATACAAAATGTGAAATGAAAAAGAGAAAGATTCAAAAGCATTCTAACTAATTTCCAGAAAAAGAATCACCACATACTTTTAATACACTCTACCAGGTGAAGAAATCAGGTAAAGAGAAAATAATTTAAATAAACATACTATATAATATCTTCAAGTTTTGCTTTCTGTCAAATATAGCAAGCACTGCAAAAAAAAAAAAAAAACAAAAACACCAGACCGTAAGACTGGTGAAATATGGCCTTATTATTGACAACCTAACTAAAATATCAAAGCAGTGCTAGATTGACTTTCATTAGTTATACCTTAAACAGTGCCATGCATCAACAAAAATAAAAATAGGACTTCCCTTGTGGCTCAGTGGATAAGAGCCCACTTCCCAACATAGGGGACATGGGTTTGATCCCTGGTCCGGGAAGATTCCACATGCCAAGGAACAACTGAGTCTGTGTGCCACAACTACTGTACCCACCCTCCAGGGCCCACAGGCCGCAACTACCAAGGACAGTGCTCCTAGAGCCCGTGCTCCACGACAAGAGAAGCCACTGCAAGAAGAAGCCTGTGCACCACGACAAAGAGTAGCCCGCACTCCACGCAAGTAGAGAGAGCCCACATGGAGCAACAGGACCCGGTACCACCATGAATAAATACATAAATAACTTTTAAAAAATAAACAAACAAGGAAGAAGGCCCAAAGACGCTGAACTAACATTTCCCTGTCGGACAAATCACAAGGAGAGAGGGCCAATGTTCTCCAGCCTTGAAATGCCAACTACTTAACTGGATCCTTGCTAGCTAGTCCTTATGAGGTTTAAAAAAAAGAAAAAAATCCTTTTAATGGCATTTATAAATATTTTATTTGTGCTACATTTGTGCTACACCCACCTTTTTCCTCATTGCAGTTTCATTTTCCACAGACTGCCCCCCACCCCATCCCCAGCTGAACTTCTGTGACAACGGCTTGTGACCCTTCCCTGTGAAGATTATCAAGATGTCTGTATCCACAGCATTTTCATAAAAGTTCACTTCAACAAGTCTTCCTTTCATCATTACTAGACAACTAGTTAAGAGATTTTCTCAACTGAAAACATGATGCTCTAAACAGAACAGCCTATGAGCCGAACATGTGACCTTTCCCCTGCTTCTGAACCAGGTCAGCAAACCTGCTCCGGGCAGCAACCATGGGCCTTCAGGAAGTTCAGTAAAGCTCCTCCTAGTGTCAACAGAGAGTCTTCCAGTCTGATGCCTGAGACAGACAGCCCTAATCACACCAATCACACTCTTAGTATTTCAACACAGTAACTCTGAAAGAATAACCACAAAACAGACATCTCTCAGTTATCACTTAGAAATCACAAGAAGAAATCAACTATTTGCATATTGCTGGAGTTGCTTCAGTCATGAGCAAAGGATATTTGAATCCCTTTAATTAGATTCCTTTCCTGTTTTCTCAATAGACTACGACATCATTCTCATTTAAGGGTATTTAATAACTTCTTCACTCTGGGCATGAGGCATTCTGTCTTACTTTATGTCAAAAACAACAACAGTGAACAGGCATCGACATATCACCAGACTATATCCATCGCACTGGATCAGTCCCATTCTTCTAGTCTCCCCTCTGCTCCTTTATTCAAAACACGTCTCAAAAAAAAAAAAAAAAAACAGGTCTCCTTCTCCCATTTGCATCCCTGGATATGGACAGCGATTATTCCTAACCTCTGTCTCCACTGGGTCTTCTCTATTATTTTCTAACTCATCTCACATTTTTCCTCTGGGATCTCTTTTAGACACTGGATCCCAATCAAGCCTGATCAAACGTGTGCCCACCCCTTTCCTGCTTTGAACTGCAGCTTCTAGCTGAGGTGACACTGCTCTCCAGAACTCAAGCTCCTTGCCTCCTCCCCCACTGACCCAACACTAACACCATCACTGGGCTCTCCTTGGTGTGTGCTGTACTTGCCCTCCGTGAAGTACACAGCCTCAACAGATCCCAAACCGTGTTCTTCATTAGTGCATTTACACACTCTACTGTGCTCCTGCACACATTCTGCTGGCCCTCTGTAGCCTAGCTTCTATGGTTCTTCACACACACACCAGCCAGTATCAGGCCTGTGAATCCTTGCTCTCGCCAACTACAATCACAAAAGCAATCTCAATACTCTTTATTTCTATTTCCCTCTTTAGATATAACTCACTCAAAAACAAGAACAGTCATTTACTTGTATTAACTGTCAAACACAGCACTTGGAACACGGTTACTAAATAAAATTTGATAAACCCAACCAACCAGTCTCCATTAAGGAAAACAGTTACATAAGCTGGTTATGATTGAAACAGTGGATGTTCAACTTATATAAACAAATCCATAAGTCATCTCCAGAAATTAGGACCCTATAACTGCTCATCAGAACTACAATTCTATTCTATAAATCTTCCTTCCCACATAAATAGATTTTTTTTTAATAAATAGATATTTTTAAATTAACATTTTAGGTATTTGGATTTTTTAAGAAAAAGAAAAACTGTTTTATAAAGTATTTAACCTTAAAAGCTTCTTCCTCTTTGCTGAACTTTCTGGAGTCTTGGGAAGTTTTGTCTGTTTCTTGGGTGTCTGCAAAATGGTCTCCGGAGTCTTGGGAAGTTTTGTCTGTTTCTTGGGTGTCTGCAAAATGGTCTCTGTAGATTCTACCTGCAGGTTTTTTCGTCTCTCTGTGACCTGACTTCCATCTGATCCAAAATCCATGTGGTATTTGTGAGAGGATTCTGAATCAATGAGCAAGACGTTCTCAGAGCTGTCATCTTCTTCACTATCTGATGAATACTCTAAAATCTCTGTAGGATTTGTCTGAAAACAAAAAAAATTAAGAGAAATGCAATTAACTTTAGAGAATTGTTTATTCAAATCCATATTTATACCACGCCTATTATTCTACTCCCCTATGATTATACTCTTTGAAATAACTTTGCAGACATAATATCTGTATCTTAAACTTCTTTCTTGATACAAAATCCAAACTAAGCAAGCCATATACCCAAAGAAGAGATTAAACCAATTGTAAGCCAGACACTATCTCACAGAATCCACCAAATCCAGTACAAACATTTCAATCTTCCTTCAATAAACTAAAAGAAATGTGCCACACATTTGTCAGTCTCAAAAACTGAATTAATAGCATGAACCTGAATGCCATCAGTTATTTAACACCTACTGGGGAAAAAGTAATCTTTTGATTCTGAATTTTAATCTGGGGTATAATAATAATTTACTATTTGTTAAAACTCAAATTTTCTTTAAAACTGCCTCTTCAGATGTAACCCACTTAATTGACCAAAGAAGTCTCTAAGGATAAAGATGAAAAATTGAGTTTTCCCATATAATTCCAATGAAATATTTTCCAGAGGCCAGTTTGAAACTGCTAATAAAATTAATACACAGAAATCGCTTGCATTCTTATATACTAACAATGAAAACTCAGAGAAATTAAGGAAACAATCCCACTCACTATTGCAATGAAAAGAATAAAATACTCAAGAATAAATTTACCTAAAGAAACAAAAGACCAAGTATACAGAATAAAACACTGATGAAAGAAATCAAAGATGACACAAATAGATGGAGAAATATACCATGTTCTTCAATTGGAAGAATCAACATAGTAAAAATGAGTATACTACCTAAAGCAATCTATAGATTCAGTGCAATCCCTATCAAACTACCAATGGTATTTTTCACATAACTAGAACAAATAATTTCAGAATTTTTATGGAAATACAAAAGGCCCCAAATAGCCAAAGCAATATTGAGAAAGAGGAATGGAACTGGTGGAATCAATCTTCCTGACTTTAGGCTATACTGCTGCTGCTGCTAAGTCGCTTCAGTCATGTCCGACTCTGTGTGACCCCATAGCCAGCAGCCCACCAGGCTCCCCCATCCCTGGGATTCTCCAGGCAAGAATTCTGGAGTGGGTTGCCATTTCCTCCTCCAGTGCATGAAAGTGAAAAGTAAAAGTGAAGTCGCTCAGTCGTGTCTGACTTGTAGCGACCCCATGGACTGCAGCCCACCAGGCTCCTCTGTCCATGGGATTTTCCAGGCAAGAGTACTGAAGTGGGGTGCCATCACCTGCTACAGTCATCACGATAGTATGGTTCTGGCACAAAGACAAAAATATATATCACTGGAACAAAATAGGAAATCCAGAGATAAATCCATACACCTATGGACACCTTATCTTTGAAAAAGAAGGCAAAAATATACAATGGAGAAAAAACAGTCTCTTCAACCGTGGGAAAACCAGTCAACTACGTGTAAAAGAATGAAACTAGAACACTTCATAATACCACACACAAAAATAAACTCAAAATGGATTAAAGACCTAAATCTAAGACCAGATACTATAAAAACTCTTAGAGGAAAACAGGCAGAACACTCTCGAACATAAATCACAGCAAGATCCTCCATGATCCACCTCCCAGAGTAATGGAAATAAAAACAAAAATAAACAAATGGGACCTAATTAAACTTAAAAGCTTTTACACAACAAAGGCAACTGTAAGTAAGGTGAAATGACAACTCTCAGAATGGGAGAAAATAATAGCAAACGAAACAACTGAAAAAGAATTAATCTCCAAAATATACAAGTAGCCCATGCAGCTCAATACCAGAAAAATGAACAACCCAATCAAAAAGTGGGCAAAAGACCAAAACAGACGTTTCTCTAAAGAAGACACATAGATGGCTAATAAACACATGAAAAGATGCTCAATATCACTCATTATTAGAGAAATGCAAACCAAAACCACAATGAGGTATCACCTCATGTTGGTCAGAATGGCTATGATCAAAAAGTCTACAAACAATAAATGCTGAAGAGGGTGTGCAGAAAAGGGAAACCTCTTACACTGTTGGGTGGAAGGCAAACTGGTACAGACACTATGGAGAACAGTGTGGAGATTCCTTAAAAAAACTGGAAATAGAACTGCCATACGACCCACCAATCCCACTGCTGGGCATACACCCCGAGGAAACCAGAATTGAGAGAGACACATGTACCCCAATGTTCACTGCAGCACTGTACAATAGCCAGGACATGGAAGCAACCTAGATCTTCATCAGCAGACAAATGGATAAGGAAGCTGTGATACATACACACAATGGAATATTACTCAGCTATAAAAAGGAATGCATTTGAGTCAGTTCTGATGAGGTAGATGAACCTAGAGCCTAATATACAGACTGACATAAGTCAGAAACAGAAAGACAAATAATGTATATTAACGGATATATACGGAATTTAGATGGTACTGATGATCATATATTCAGGGCAGCAAAGGAGACACAGATGTAAAGAACAGACTTTTGGACTCAGCGGGAGAAAGTGAGGGTGGGATGATTTGAGAGAATAGCATTGAAACATACGTATTATCATATGTAAAATAGATGGCTAGTCAAAGTTTGATGCATGAAGCAGGGCACCCAAAACTGGTACTCTGGGACAACCCAGAGGGATGGGGTGGGGAAGGAGGTGGGTTCAGGATTGGGGAGGACACATGTATACCTGTGACTGACTCATGTGATTGTATGGCAAAAACCATCACAATACTATAAAGTAATTATCCTCCAATTAAAATATATTAATT
>NW_011494680.1:5561766-5566823 GCF_000754665.1 Bison bison bison
CTTTTTCCCCTTTTAATGCCTTATTTTTCAGAATGTTCTATTAATTTGTGTTTTTGTGCTATCTTGATAATTGAGGGAAATATCATGGCATGGTGGATAGAACTGTTATGCAATATAATATAATTATAATATAATAATAATATGCTTGAGAGCATAATAAATATTTACCTTTGGAATTAAAAAACAAACAAACAGGAACTATGTTAGAATGAGTCACTGAGCCTTTTTCCTAACATTTCCTATACTTCCTTCTACTCAAATTTCTGAAGTACCAAATAAGAATTTTTGCTTTGAACACCAGATTATAAAACAGGACTTCACATCAAGAGCCAAAACTAGGGCTTCCCTGGTGGCTTAGTAGTAATGAATCCACCTTCCAATGCAGGAGACATGGGTTGATCCCTGGTCCAGGAAGATCCCACATGCCTCAGAGCAACTAAGTCATGCACCACAACTACTGAGCCTGTGCTCTACAGCCTGGCAGCTGCAACAACTTAAGGCCACACACCCTAGAGCCCATGCTCTGAAAAGAAGCCACCGCAGTGAGAAGCCCGAGAATCTCAACTAGAAAGTAGACTCCCCTGCTGCAACTAGAGAAAAGCTCATGCAGCACTGAAAACCCAGTACAGCCAATAAATAAATAAGTAAGTAAATAAACTGCAAATCCTGGAGAGAAGAATCAGAACATTCTTCTGTAATATCTTCTGTCTTTGCCCAGAAACATGCTAAAACGTTTAAATATGGTAGATATTTTCCTATTACTTGATTTTGCAAGTCACTCTCATTGTTTTAGTGTCAGCAACAGTTTATCCCTCAACATTCTAATTTTCCAGTATATTAGTAGCTGCTCCTAATTTAATAGCTCCACTAAAATTTTAACTCATTAAATGTAAACTGTACATTTAGTTGATTGGGTTCTATACCCCATTGATTCATACTGCAGCTACAGGGACCCTCACAAGGAGCACTTCCTATTGATGGTCAGCTTGGACTGTGTCACTGGCACTGTAGCAGGCACATGGACACACGAGAACGAGGTTATCACTTGTGGGTGTGTGTGTGCGCATGTGCACTGGGGGGGGGTGTGTGTGTGTGTGTGTGAGAGTGTGTGTGTGTGTGTAGGTTAGCATTACAATTTTAATCATCTACACACAAGGCAAAAAATTGATCACATTTGGCCTTTTAAGAATCTTATCGTTAAAATCTTTTTAAGAGCTTAAAAAGGACCTCACCTATTCCCACATCTCAAAAGTTTGGGTAGTCACCTGTTATCAGTAGCCATTTAAAATATGAAAAAGTACATGAAAAAACTGTCAAAAGAAGAGCTTCATCCCACAATCCTCTCCACAGGCTCAACTGTGTGCCCACTTTACTGTGTTACTGAAGTATTCAGTAGGAGAAGGCAATGGCACCCCACTCCAGTACTCTTGCCTGGAAAGTCCCATGGACGGAGGAGCCTGGTAGGCTGCAATCCATGGGGTCGCTAAGAGTCGGACACAACCGAAGTGACTCAGCAGTAGCAGAAGTATTCAGTACTACACACTGCTCGTCAGGGGCACCTGTTCCCCTCAACCCTGCCCTGCCAGACACAGCTTCCGAGTAAACATTAAGAACAGGCCACAAAACAACCACAGTAGCGGACACTGAAAACTAAGTTTCTCAACATGAAATTTTCGGATATTACTTGAGAACTCCCAATTTAATTTCATCGTTTTGCTATGGAATGTCTTTTCCTTCAGTACTCGAAAGTTGTGCACTTCCCGCTAGAGCAGGGCTGCTCAGCGTCAGCACCGCTGCCATTTCACCCAGGATAACGTGGGGGCGGTCCTGTGCACCGCAGGGTGGTTAGCAGCATCCTGGCCACTACCCACTAGCAGAATGATCAAAAGTCTCCAGGCATCCCCCGATCGAGAACCACTGTCCTAGAAAAAAGTCAACAAATAACCAGCTACACGTGGCCTGTGCCAGGGACTCACATGAAAAACTGAAAGGGATAGAAGTGCTTTGTGGAGATGGGGAGGTCAAAATGAAATAGTCACAGAACAAACTGGTGGAAGTACTGCAACAGAAGTGTTGTTCAGGCTGCACAGGAACAGGTAAGAGAACAAAGCCAGCTGGGGCACAGGGAGAGGGGAAGAAGGAAACAGATGCCACTAGAATCAGGACTTGCCACCTAAAGTTGAATGCGAACTGCAGGTTATTAGGCAGAGAGAAAAGGAAGTGCATTCAGGGACTGAAATAGCACGACCACAAATAGGAGGCCAGAAAGAACAGAGCGCACCAGGGTAATCTACAAGAAGCAGAGGAAAGGGGCGTTGAAGGCCGAGCAGACCACAGCAGGGCATGCTGCTGCACTCTGAGGCCCTTGCGAGCCACGGGCAGTTTTACCAGGGGCAAGCCAAGGCTCATGCTGGTGTGGAGAGATCACCCAGACAACATTCTGAAGAACAGACTCTACTGTTGAAAGGAAGAGGCAGCAGCTAGCAAGAAGTCTCCTCCATAATCAAAGCAAGAGATGAAGATGTGAGAGGTGGCAGGAGGATACAGAAGCAGACTGGAGAGAAAATAACAAAGAAAATGTAACAATACTTGAGGACTCCCAGATGTCAGAAATGAAAGTGAAGGCAGAGTGAAAGGAGACCCCAAGCACCTGGTCTGGGCAACAGGAGAGGTCCATTTATCAAGAAAGGGAATTCCAGAAATATATCTGGAATAGGTTTGTTCCCAATACTGAATTTGGTTTTGGTATGTTAATATTGTAACCTCTATGAAATAGCTGAGGTAACAATGACCAAGAGGCAGCCACGGCTTAACAGGCCTGGAGCTTAAACAAAGAGATTCGACATGGAGATTCAAGTGCAGGAACCATAGGGACAGAAACCGTGCACTCAAGTTGAGGGCTCATGGGAAAGACGGTCCACAGAAACCATGTAACAGAAGAGAAGCTCCAGGCTGGAACTTTGGGAATATCATCAACATTTAAGCTGTATTCAGGTGAGAAGAGACAGAAAAGTGAACTCACTTGAGAAGGAAGAGATTGCACAGATACGAACCCAACACCATCTCAAGCTCAGCCCTGCCCTCAATCGCAGGTTATCTTAAGCAATTTATTTAACTTTCCTATGCCTGTTTTCTGAAGGAAATCAGCCCTGGGATTTCTTTGGAAGGAATGATGCTAAAGCTGAAACTCCAGTACTTTGGCCACCTCATGCGAAGAGTTGACTCATTGGAAAAGACTCTGATGCTGGGAGGGATTGGGGGCAGGAGGAGAAGGGGACGACAGAGGATGAGATGGCTGGATGGTATCACTGACTCGATGGACGTGAGTCTCAGTGAACTCCAGGAGTTGGTGATGGACAGGGAGGCCTGGCGTGCTGCGATTCATGGGGTCGCAAAGAGTCGGACACAACTGAGCAACTGATCTGATCTGATCTGATGCCTGTTTCTTCATCTTCAATTTGGAGACACAGTAACATCTAACACATTAAGCATTTCATCGTCATTTAGTCACTAAGTCGTGTCCAACTCTTGCAACCCCATGATTATTGCCCACCAGGCTCCTCTGTCCATGGGATTCTCCAGGCAAGAATACTGGAATGGTAGCCACTTCCTTCTTCAGGGGATCTTCCCGACCCAGGAATTGAACTCGTGTCTCTTGCACTGCAGACAGATTCTTTGCAACTGAGGTTTTAAGCATTTAATAAATGTATTAAATTTTATATTTATTTTCTTTTTTAAGATTTTTCTTAATCCCTAAGAGGATCTCTGTAAATGACAATGAGGAACAGAGCAAATAATGTCTTCAGCAGCCGATCAAACACGAACAATGCCTTAGCCAGCAAAACAAACCATGGAGAAGGGAATGGCAAACCACTTCAGTATTCTTGCCTTGAGAACCCCATGAACAGTATGAAAAGGCAAAATGATAGGATACTGAAAGAGAAACTCCCCAGGTCAGTAGGTGCCCAATATGCTACTGGAGACCCGTGGAGAAATAACTCCAGAAAGAATGAAGGGATGGAGCCAAAGCAAAAACAATACCCAGCTGTGGATGTGACTGGTGATAGAAGCAAGGTCCGATGTTGTAAAGAGCAATATTGCATAGGAACCTGGAATGTCAGCTCCATGAATCAAGGCAAATTGGAAGTGCTCAAACAAGAGATGACAAGAGTGAATGTCGACATTCTAGGAATCAGCAAACTGAAATGGACTGGAATGGGTGAATTTAACTCAGATGACCATTATATCTACTACTGCGGGCAGGAATCCCTCAGAAGAAATGGAGTAGCCATCATGGTCAACAAAAGAGTCTGAAATGCAGTACCTGGATGCAATCTCAAAAACGACAGAATGATCTCTGTTCGTTTCCAAGGCAAACCATTCAATATCACAGTAATCCAAGTCTATGCCCCAACCAGTAATGCTGAAGAAGCTGAAGTTGAACGGTTCTATGAAGACCTACAAGACCTTTTAGAACTAACACCCAAAAAAGATGTCCTTTTCATTATAGGGGACTGGAATGCAAAAGTAGAAAGTCAAGAAATACCTGGAGTAACAGGCAAATTTGGCCTTGGAATACGCAGTGAAGCAGGGCAAAGACTGATAGAGTTTGGCCAAGAAAATGCACTGGTCATAACAAACATCCTCTTCCAACAACACAAGAGAAGACTCTATACATGGACATCACCAGATGGTCAACACCGAAATCAGATTGATTATATTCTTTGCAGCCAAAGATGGAGAAGCCCTATACAGTGAGCACAAACAAGACCAGGAGCTGACTGTGGCTCAGACCACGAACTCCTTATTGCCAAATTCAGACTGAAATTGAAGAAAGTAGGGAAAACCACTAGACCATTCAGGTATGACCTAAATCAAATCCTTTATGATTATACAGGGGAAGTGAGAAACAGATTTAAGGGACTAGATCTGATAGATAGAGTGCCTGATGAACTATGGAATGAGGTTCGTGACATTGTACAGGAGACAGGGATTAAGACCATCCCCATGGAAAAGAAATGCAAAAAAGCAAAATGGCTGTCTGGAAAGGCCTTACA
>NW_011494680.1:5567856-5586947 GCF_000754665.1 Bison bison bison
ACAGTGTCAGACTTTATTTTTCTGGGCTCCAAAATCACTGCAGATGGTGACTGCAGCCATGAAATTAAAAGACGCTTACTCCTTGGAAGGAAAGTTATGACCAACCTAGATAGCATATTCAAAAGCAGAGACATTACTTTGCCAACAAAGGTCCGTCTAGGCAAGGCTATGGTTTTTCCTGTGGTCATGTATGGATTTAAGAGTTGGACTGTGAAGAAGGCTGAGCGCCAAGGAATTGATGGTTTTGCACTGTGATGTTGGAGAAGACTCTTGAGAGTCCCTTGGACTGGAAGGAGATCCAACCAGTCCATTCTGAAGGAGATCAGCCCTGGGATTTCTTTGGAAGGAATGATGCTAAAGCTGATACTCCAGTACTTTGGCCACCTCATGCGAAGAGTTGACTCATTGGAAAAGACTCTGATGCTGGGAGGGATTGGGGGCAGGAGGGGAAGGGGACAGAGGATGAGATGCCTGGGTGGCATCACTGAGTCGATGGATGTGAGTCTGAGTGAACTCCGGGTGTTGGTGATGGACAGGGAGGCCTGGCGTGCTGCGATTCATGGGGTCGCAAAGAGTTGGACACGACTGAGCGACTGATCTGATCTGATTCTTGATGTAGGCACGTCCAATTTTTAAGAGGAAACAAAAGCCATAACAAACATCTTTGGGGAAAGATGGCAAGCAGCAGCACTTCAGCACATTTTCCTTTAGAACTGCTCCCCAAAGGCTGAAATCCTGATGAGTGTGGATGAGCTCTCCTCACATGGACACAGGGAGAAATGGCCGCTCACGAGACCCCAGCTGTCTTAGTCCCAGCCTGACAGTAAGGAACTCATTCTTTCACAAAGCATGCTGAGTCCATGAGCGCACACGCACTGTGTGTCCCTGTACATGCATGCAGAGGTGCAAGTGCATGGGATAGGAGGAGAAGGAAGGAATCAAAGACCGCTCACAGGAGTCTGCAGGTTCAGAAGCTCCAGGTGACTTTTATCTTTATTGTAGAAGCTGATTAATGAGAATGGAGGGCTATGAGTTTTGGAACAAAAAAAGACTTGGTTTTCAATCACAGGTCCCCTGTTTTCCTGTTTCGTAGTTGCACAAGTCACTTTGCTGGCTCTGTCATTCCTTAGCTAAATGGAAAAATTCTTCCAGAAGCATTTTAAGAATGAGGGATAATGACTACTTATTATGAAATGATTTAAGCACATGGAAAAGTGCAAGAAATAAAAAATACCTGTGCTCATTACCTAATCACTCTTCATCAAATATTAACACAATACAAAGTTTTCTTCAGTTTTTTTTTTTTTAAAAGGCAGTTGAAAATTCCTGCATCTCTCTTCATGTTCTAGTTTTCCTCCACCCTAGAGGTAACTCCCTCCTGAATTTGGCATTTCATCAACATCCTCTTTGTATTCTTATAAAAGAATATTATTCTCTCTTTATTCTTTACCACACACACAAATACTATAGTGTATTATTTTGTGAGCTTTCAAACTTTATATAAAATTTTTAAATGGTATCCTCTGAACACAGCTCTGAATGACCTATTTTTTCCACCAACATTATCTTTTTTAAAACATTTATTCATGTTCATACATGTAGCTCTATTTCAGTGCTGCCCAATAAAAGATACATATTTTAAAACTTTCTAGTAGCCATATTGAGAAATAAAAAGAAACAGATGAAATTAATATAACAACGTTATTTAACCAAATATATAAAAAACAGTATCACTTCTTTCTCAGGTCTCCCCGGAATCACCTTTAGCAGTCCCTTCACACCCGTCTGTTTTTGTGTCTCTGTACCTCGAAATTCTCCCAGCCTTTCCCCACATCCAATTCTGAAGCCACTTCTGCACTTTAAGGTGTTTGCTATAGCAGCACCACACTTCTCAGCACCAACCTCTGGATGAGTCTGCTTAGGCTGCCAGAGCAAAAGACGAGAGACACAGGGAGATGGAGAGACTGACTTCCAGCAGGTTCCTTGTGAAAGCTGACCAAATGGAGCCCTCCGAAAACTTTCACATATAATTACTTTCTTCAGGTCTATAGTCCAGTTACAGAAATAATATATCCAGAGCAACCTCAGGATATACTAGCATGGTTCTAAAACCTTTACTCCTGTTCAACTATATTTGCTTTTTGTTACTTACAACTAAAAATTAACTATCTGTTAAATATCTCAAGGTACAAAAAGTGTTCCATTAAAGAAATAGCAGCCTTATTAAGGATATACTATGTGTAAGGTGTTATATAAGAAACAAAATTTAATGAGATACAGTTCCATAACGAACCTGAAATCAAATAAAGGAGATAGTGTAAGCACGGCTCACATGAGATGTTCCAAATGAGCACAGAATAGAGCCCCTGTTTCTGGCTGATCAGAAACCAGCAGATGCGCTGGAAGAGACAAAACCTACACTGCGTCTCAAAGGACCGAAGAATCCTTAGCATTTTAAAGATGAGAAAAGATGAAAGAAAGCACATGAGGCAGGGAAGGACAGGGATATTCAAGATACAGGGACAAGTCTTGACAAATGAAAGTGTGGAGTTCACACTGGGAGGCAAGAGATAACAATGTAACCGACAGACTCAGGGGTGTACAGAGCACAAACGTCCTCTCACATAAAGACAAATCAAGCAAGCCATCAGCAGTGGGAAGTAGGTTCTAAATTTATTTCTTGGAATGATGATAAATTTGATGGCAAATTCACTCACATACTTTCCGTGTGGCTTCTTGGTACCAGGGACTGCTCTGGGTCAGTGATAAGGTCCATGCCTTCAGATTTCTTTCCATTCCCAAACCCACTGAAGACATGCTCTAGCAAATTAAGTTTGTTGTTGTTTAGTTGCTAAATCACATCTGACTCTTTGCGACCCCACGGTCTGTAGCCCACCAGGCTCCTCTGTCCATGGGATTTCCCAGGAAAGAATACTGGTGTGGGTGGCCATTTCCTTCTCCAGGGGATTTTCCCAACCCAGGGCTTGAACACGTGTCTCTTGCATCTCCTACATCAGCAGGTGGATTCTTTACCACTGAGTCACCTGGTAAGTCCAGCAACTTAAGTTACTATAGTATTTTAATGTGTGGAAATTCAGCACACTGGCAAGTGTAAATGCATTCACAGCCTACTACTTTAATAATTATTATTCTAAAACTGTTTGGTAACCAAATAGCACTAATGAAAATACTGCAGATAGTCGGTTCAAGTAATGCACTACAAAAGGCCAAACTTCAGTCAAGACAGTGGTGCTGTCTTGACTGAAACAGAGGACACATTCAAGAGCAAAGAATGGAAAGAGAAGCTGTTCTTTGGAACACATGGAGTTTTAAATGATCACAGGATGAGCACAGACACACAGAACCACCTAGCAGGAGACTGGAAATTCAGCTCCTTGACAAAGATGCCACTGGAGAAGAAATGATTCAAGACACCAACGACACCAACCCGTAAGACTCCTCATGGAGGACACGAGTGAAGACAAGCTGGCTGCAGCACTCTGATTTCTGGGCTCCGTGGACCGAGTCCAGGTGCATTTATTACTTCAGCCTCACCATAAACAACCAACCTCCTACAGACTATATCACGAATCACAACGACTCCATCTTACTTTGATAATCTGTAATACTGTGCACCTAAGATGATAAAAAAGACTCCACTGTCTCTCCCTTAAAATCTGCCAGTTATCTGGCAGTGCATACATCTGGGTGATGAGAGCAAGGAAAATATGGGAAGCATACACACACACTTATGTGAGCTATAATCACTGGAAAAATCAGGAATAAAAAAATTCTTCAATTCTCCAAATAGGTAGATATTCAACACGTTTTATTTAAAATAGATTTTTAAATAAGTATCACAAAATTTTAATTTAAAAAATTAATTCACACAATATTCCATGTAATTCATCTGATATTCTTTAAGCTGAAGTTACCTCCTGTAATCCTATCCACTAATTTCTGCATGAAATGTTCAGGAAAGAGTCTCATAATTAAAGAACTAGCCCTGAACCTAAGCATCCTAGTTCCCACATCAAATCTAAATCTAAATCCATGTCTACATGTGCAGGGTCGTCCTGGATACAAACAGCGTCCACTAACAAAGTCAGGAAGTCAAGCCTCTACCTGCAAGACAAAGACACACTGCCATAAAACAAGTGAAACCAATCAGCCAGATGAAACAACACTCTCTAACTTTCAGAAATTACAGCTTTCAATTCTAAAATGTATAGGCAGGTTGCACCAACAGCAACAGTGGAATATCAGTAACAAATGACGACCTCTTCCATTCTAAATGACACCTTTGTAAGCTAAATTACTTACCCAGCTGGCAAAACAAACGAAAGGTAACTAAACTAAAATCACTTCTTGAGATAACCGATTACAGGACAAAAACAGCTCACTTTACTGTATTTTATGCAAAAACAAAAGCCTTACGCTCTGGTCTCAGCCCTGCAGGGTCAGTGAAGCACCCTGTGCGGCCGGGGCCCTGCTGTGGGGGCAGCTGTCGGCTGCACCCTAACCGGCAGGCCCGTGTCTCGAAGCACTGGTTTCTGCTCTCTGAGGCTCCCACCCAATTACTGGCTGGCCCAGACCTGCCCGGGAAGATCAGCGAGGCCCAGGCCACGCCAAGTTCACGTTTATCCTGATTCAGCCTCCCTTTCTTCAACTCACACTACAATGACAACAGTCACGGGAATTTTAAGGACATTAGAAGAGAAGTATAAGGTTCTGCCTGTTTAGGAGCTTTTGAATCTAATAACAACCACTAAACATGTTTACGTAGGTTAAAAGGTGCAGGCAACAGCTAAAATGCTAAAGAAGATATGCCCTGGCAGCTGTGATGAGTGAAACCACCAAAACCAATACAGCTCTTAAAAATTAATGGGAATGAGGAATACTGGCAGCTGATACACCAACAAATTTAGTTATCAGACACTTCCATTTCCACTCAAAACTCTAAAATGGAATTCATTCCTTTAACAAATCAGCTCAATGCTGCTGTGCATCAGAAATCATTCTGGGTACAATGGATCTAGTGGTGGTGATGGGGGGAGCCGATACCAGAATCCGAACCTCTATGGTCTTTAAATTCTGGTGGAATCATCATACACACACATACACACACACATATACACACTCACTCCTTCATTAACGTGGGCTGTTCTCTATCAAGAACAACACTGGATGTGTAGAAAAGGACAGCAAAACCATTGAGACCAGGAGTGTATCAGACTTCCAGATCCTAACAGAATTTTATTTTCTATTGGGATTAAAAATCAGTAAAAGCAACATAATTCTAGATAATACAGCCTTAAACTAATCACAGGTGATACACTTTCACTGTTTACTTGCGTGCTTTTTGTGACTGAAACTTTATCCATGAAAATCATTGCCAGCTAGTGAGAGGGAAAACAAAAGCGACAGATTTTCTCACACATTCAAGAAAAAAAAAATTTTTTTTCTGAGGTAAACAGGTTTAACAAGCTACACCCAGAGTTACACCTCTGTAAACCACTTGGCTTGCCTTCCCCAAACAAAATGTTTCCAACCTCAAATTCCAGCCCGATGAGAACAACAGAACTCAAGTCCTACCGACGTTCTGTGGGTTCACAGAAGCACCGTTCCACCTCATCTTTACAACCAAAGTGCCTGCTCTGAGGAGCCCAAGGGGAAAACAACGATCAGCAGGGGAGAGGCTCATCATTAGAGACAGCAAGACAGCGACTGCAGCACTCAAAAAGGAAGCTGTGGGTCAAAGTTCACTGAGCAGCAGCCGAGAGCACAAAAGTGCCTAATGGCCCGGGGCCAGCAGGGCCTCGCAGCAGAGATCCACCCAGAACCAGGATCCCCCAGCCCAGAGAGTGACTACAGGTCAGGAAGGGAAAGCACGCCTCCTCCCAGGAAGACAGGGCTCGACTGGAGTACAGACGCAGTCTGTGACACAACCTGGCTGCCTCTCTCTCTGTTTCAGACATTTTCAGGGAAAGACAGGTTAGACATAACCTGTCTTTCCCTGAAGACACGGGTCTTCTGGCAGATAGGCAGGGGTGGCATACCTTTCCCTGGTCAGCTGGAGGCTAAGGAACATCCAACTCAGAGCACGCTCAAAACTGGAGCCTCAAAACTAACAGAAAGGCAAAATGACCGCACACTCAAAAAATTAATCTATTCATTTGCAAACAGAATCAGAGGCAAGACACAGGCTGTTGCTGGTTATGAGCCAGACTTTGCTTTTTTTCAAGGCAAAGAATTAAAATCGTACACAAACTATTAGGTACAAAATAAGACCATGGGCATTCCCCTATGGCTCAGTGGGTAAAATATCTGCATGCAAGGCAAGAGGCACAAGAAAGGCAGGTTCTATCCCTGTGTTGGCAAGAACCCCTGCAGGAGGAAATGGCAACCCACTCCAATATTCTTGCCTGGGAAATTCCATGGACAGAGGACCCTGGTGAGCTATAGTCCATAAGGTCGCAAAGAGCTGGACACAACAAACTAAGCAAGCAACCAAAGCTACAAGGGTATACGATACAACACGGGGAACATGGTCAATATTTTATAACTATAAATGCAGTATAACATTTAAAAATTCTGAATCACTACATTGTATACCTGTAACTATATAATACTGTACAGCAACCACACTTCCATTTAAAAGAACTAAACTGAAGCAAAATAAAATCCTACACAGTGCCGAATGGGGTGGGGGTGGGAAGTCAGAATGGAGGGAGGAGTCTGGAGAAGGCAGAAAGCTTCCAAGGAAACAAGCCAGGGAAGTGCCCTAAGGAACAAGGTGGTAAACAAATCCAAGTAGGGCGCCAGGAGGCATTAACAGGCATGAAGATGAAGGCAGAGGGAGCTCCACAGTCAAGGCAGTGTGAATAAACGTGGATGAATGAAATTAAATGCTGAGCTTTCTCAGGAGCCTTTACTACGTCCTTCCATCTGTGATCTCTAAGGGAGGGCTGTAGTTTTCCATAACTTCTGTCTGTTTAAATATCGTAGACTGAATGTAGTTTAACATCTTCTTGACAGCTGTTCTCATAGAGAAACATTACTTAGGATGTTGAGGTGTGCAGTTCTGCACGTACCAGATAGGCTTCCTTTCCCACCATTTGCAAGACTGCTGGTGGGCCTCAAACCTGCGATGCTCAAGCCCGCCCCTGCTGCATTTCTGACTATCAAAGTCACAGGCTCCTTGCTTGCTCTGGGTTTGAAACCAGGAAATAGCAAGGCTCAGTGCTGGACAACAGAAGACTAAAAAATATATACTCTGCTCTTTAGACACCTCTATCTGGCTACTTGCTTATAACCGAGTGAAGCCAAAACACTCACTGTAAAGCAAATCTAACAGCAAGTATGTCAGAGGACCTAGGCCTCGCTCCAGACCCAAGGTTAGCTGAAAGGGTCCCAACTGGACGTCAGGCAGGTAGCACCTGACCGTATCTTATATATAAATAGATGCTTCTTCAAAATAATCAAACCTCGTCAAAATAATCCTCACAAAATTCCTTTGAGATGAAAGAGGACAAATTAGGTAAACTGAAATACAGAAGATGACTTAAACATAGTTGTGCAGTCACACAAGATAAGGGAATAATCTCAGGAATCCTCACTATCCACACAGAATCCTAAACACACTGTATCAGCCTCTGTCAAGAAAAAGAAAACAACGCCGGGCAAAGGAATAGAGGAAAACTTATACATACACACACACACACACACACACACACATGTATACATATTTAACTTTGATAGTTACAGAAGTACAGGAAGGCAAAACTTATAAGAATTCTGTCCATAGAAGAAATATGTCCTGTATATTTTTCCATAACATGAGGGTTGATAAAGGTGATACAGCAAGCACTTTATATTAAGGTATTTAAAAGGTGTAATGTTTCGTAAAGCTCATTTCATCATTATTTCAATAACTAAAAGATAATGTTTAATACAGTTAGGAATTTTATTGGCTACAATGAGCCAAAACAATATCATGGAGGTAAGTCAACTCTGAAAATGATTACTCTTTAACATTCATGCAGGAACATGAACTATGAAAAGAAGTACCAGGCTGTTTTAGTCCCTACAAAGCCAGAAACAGCAAAGTAGTCCACCCTTAAGAAGATACTTGATTTAAACTATGCTGTTGCTGCTGCTAAGTCGCTTCAGTTGAGTCCGACTCCTATCGACCCCATGGACTGCAGCCCACCAGGCTCCTCCGTCCATGGGATTTTCCAGGCAAGAGTACTGGAGTGGGTTGACATTGCCCTCTCCAATTTAAACTATAAATTCAAACAAAACAATGTTTATCTTTGTGAAGTTTTAAAGACCCATGATTCTGTAAAGTTATGTTGGGCTTGATACATGAAGCAATGCAGATTTTCTTACTTGAAAAATAAAGATAATGCTGACTAAAAATAATTCACTAAAAGAACATACTTGAAATACAGTTGTAACTAGAAGAACATTCTATATGTACCTGAAACTACATACATAAAGACTGTATAGCAGAACATTTACAACCAACAAAAATTCTGTGTGTGTTTCTGAACACGTACCATGGAGTGCTCAAGAGCATTAACGCACAAGCTGAACCAACCACGTGTGCTCAGAAGGGTTGCTTTACTCACTACCTCTTGACTGGCACTAGAGAACTGACCTCTTGGAATATTCAAACTGATAGAAACATTTTGCGCACTCAGTACCTTGGCCACACTGTACTGTTCTGTCTAGGTGGTCTGTGCAAATAATGTGATTCATGGTAAGCATCTGCTTTCCTTCTGGAACTGGGTTTGGTCACTGCCCAGTCACCAGGCACTGTTACAGGGACAACCAAAACTGTGCGGAACCAATGAGCTTACTACACTCTGCAAGAGCTGCTGCAGGTTGAGATGAAGCATGTCCTCCGCTACCCCTGGGCGAGGACTCTTTGAAGCTTGTGCCTGGTCACCCAACTTCTGACACACTTTCCCCTGTGGACTGTGCTTAGTATCATTTGTTGTAATAAATCACAGCCTCAAGTATAGTGACTTCCAAGTTCAATGATTCCTCCTGACAAATCGCTAAATCTGGAGAGGGTCTTAGGGACTCCAGACACACACAGTTCATAATTTTAATACACTTTCCATCATTTGAGTAGAATAAGAGGTAAAAACTAGTCTATACAATCCTGGTAATCAGATACAGCTCTTCTAATAACATAAGTTACATGACTTAGAGAAATATCAATCTCCATTCATGGAAACCATTTATAGTTAGATAAATACGGTTTTAAATCAGATCACCGTCTAGAACACGGGATGGCAGCTTTGTTTTTTGGGGTTTTTTTGGTAAAGGACCAGATGGTAAGTACTTTAGGCTTTGAGGGCCACACAGTGTCTTTCACAAATACTGAACTGTGTCACTGCAGCATGAGCACCATAACAGACAGTGCAGAAACCAGTATACATGGCTGCATTTCAATAAAACTTTATTTGCAAAGACAGGTAAGGGGCGTGATGTAGCATGCAAGCTACAGTTTGCCAACCTCATTCCAGAACAAATGATTTTTTCAATTTCTTTCCTAGGTAAAGAAAACCACATATTAAAAATATAATAAAACAAAAAGTAAACAAAGGAGAATACCAAAATTCTTTCTTCATCACTCAATGTTGCTATAATAAAACTCAAATGACCTAAATCATAAATTTTAAAAATCAACTTAGGATCTGCTGATACCTTCTATGAACTCAGAATAATACCAAAAGTCACGAAAAGGCAAGCCAGGGGTAACTTCCTGGCTCTCTGGCACTGGGAAACTCTAGCCTGGGTTTTCTATTGCTTCATAACAAATCACCACTAAGTCAGAGGCTTAAGGCAACATCCATTTATTAGCTCACAGTTCTGGTGTTCAAGCCTTTATTCAGGGCAAGAGAGTCCAGGCTAAAGTCTCTACACAGAGTCCCTAAAGGTCAGTCAAGGTGCTGGCGGGCTGCTTCTCATTTGGGCACAGGGTCCTCTTCCCAGTCCCCACAATAGAAGAGTGAGCTCCTCACAGCCTCTGGACTGAGGTTCCTGCTGCCCGTCAGCTGGGGGCTGCTCCTACCCAACATTACTTTCCACATGGCCACCCCATCTTCAGATCCAGCAACAAACAGTCCTGTTCCTGTGGAATCCTCACATAATCTCCTGCAACTTGTTCCTACAGTCAAAGTCTAAACATTTAATTTAGACAATAACTGGATTCAGCATTGCTCAATGAATATCGCAAAGTGTGCCTAACAAAATCAAAGCCCTGAAAAATCATTGAGAGGTTTTGAAATGAGCTTTTTTATAGAAATGGTCTGACCTTAAGAACATTTAACCCAAGCTTCTGAGACACTGGACCAGCACTGACGTGAACCTTAAGCATTCAAGGACTACATGACTTTGAATGAGGTCAAACAAACATGCTTATCATGCGAGGTTCTTAATCATACCTGTTAAGTGCCCCAAATCTATATAAATTCCTTCCTTCATCTCCACAACTTGCTGCCTTAATGATAACTAACACAAAAGAACAAAACAAGAAATTTCTAACAACTTGAGACCATAAACCAATTAGAGCCATTTTCTTGTTGTTATGCTCAATCATGTCTGACTCTTTTCGACTCTACGGACTGTAGCCCACCAGGCTCCTTTATCCACGGAATTTTCCAGGCAAGAATACTGGAACGGATTGCCACTTCCTCCTCCAGGGGATCTTCCCCACCCAGGGATCAAACCCTTGTCTCTCACATCTCTTGCATTGGTAGGTGGATTCTTTACTACGAGCACCACCTTGGAAGCCCGTGAAATGCCCTGCCTCTTTCTCTTCTACCAGGCAAATTCTTATTTAATGCTGAAGACTTTGTTAATCCATCCATCATCTACAAAGTCCTCTCTACCCCAGCCTTCTATTATGAGTGAACACCCACACATCCACCACTGAGGATACCCCATGGCTACTCCCACACTTTGCTTAGCATGTATCTACTACAGAGCTCCTCCTAACCCACAAAGGCTTTTCTCTTGCCAACACTACACAGTGTACCCACTTCTATTACTGAATTTCTATATGCTATTTGTGTACATGTCCGTCCTTTGAGACTGTGAGCTTAAAAGCCTAACCTGGTTTCTGTATGCACAGCTTCAAGAGTTTAGACTGGCACAGAGAAAGTTCCTGTGAGAGAGAATATGAAACAAGTAGGTTCTGACCACATCACTCACTGAAAACTTCTCTTTATCTGATCTCTAAATAACAACAGCAGAAATTCATTTTTTACACTATATACCCTTCCCTTATGTGCTAGGCACAACAGTTCCATCTGAACAGCAGCAATGGGGAAATGAGTTTTGCACCACTTCTGCAGCTGGTAGAGAAGGAAGCTAAACAGGCTCCTTCTGCTTTGGGAGGAGCGCAGATTCTGTCTATGTTACGTAACACACACACGAAAAAAAGACCCTCGGGGAGACCACAACCAAACTTACAGATACTACTCATATGAGAGGGTAACCACCTCGGCTCTGACCTATTTTTACATCCAGGAAACTACCTCTTCAGGAGAGAAGTGTGAAATCAGGTCCTGTGAGAGAAGATGGGATTAACAGAAAGCAACAGACCTGAAGTGACCGTAGGAAAACAGTCACTAACAATAGGATCTTTTTCAGACTAGGGTGAAAATATTTCTCTTTCTACAAGTATTTGTTCCCCAGATGACAAGACTCTTAAATGTACCATAGAAAACAAATTTTTTCTACAAAGCATCCCCCTCATAACTGCCTATCATGACACAGCAACCAAGAAACACGAAGCTTGTTCTGGGGACAGTCAACTGGTGATTTCCTGCTAGACTTTCTCAACTCAGAGGGTGATGAAACGGCCTGGTGTTGCAATGCAGTTATGGCTTGGGTGAAAACGCAGGGCATCCAAGGCAGAAGTGGCCGAAGACAGTGGAGCCCAGCAGGAAGTTGTTCGTACAAAGGAAATTGCAGGTTCTAAGATGAAGAGGAAGTCAAGAGGGAGAATTAAGTGTCTTAAGAACTTGAGAAAATACTGAAGAAACTACTTGTGGTCTCACACATACTTAAAACCTTATGCAGCATATTCAGGTTATCATTAATTATAAATTTGAAACTTTGCCAATGCAGTTCAGGGTAAAGTTTACCCACAGTGGGGATTTCCGGATGGCTCAATGGTAAACAATCCGCCTTATGACGCAGGTTCAATTCCTGGGTCAGTAAGATCTCCTGGAGTGGAAAATGGCAACCTACTCCAGTATTCTTGCCTGGGAAATCCTATGGACAGAGGAGCCTGGAGGGCTACAGTCCATGGGACCACAAAGAGTCAGACACAACTGAGCACGCACATATATGCCTCACGTTTTCACCTACAGAAGTCAAATCCTGTCTTCGTTAACTGTCTGTGAGGAGCTGCTGTCTGCCTCTATTCCTTGCAGGGAGCTCTTCTGTAAGAATGTCTATGATGACACTGACTAAAGGGACAGAGGAAGACCACTCTCACCCGTCTGCTCCTACAATGAGAATCCTGGTCATACTCCTCTTCATGATAACCATGCCCTGCACCCTCCTTCTCACATACAAATGCTCCCACAGGAGCTTCCAGTCTCCATAAAAAATGGCAGATTCTCTGAAAGTGTATTTCCATTTGCCAGTAAGATTGTCGTAGTCACAAAGAACATACTACTAGTCAGCTCCTTGGCAATAAATGAAAGAGCACAAATGATCATTTTGAGTTCAGAACAACTTTCACAGTGAGACCTAAGGACTCTCCGGTAGAAGTTGTTTCTGTCCCCTTCATCTGTGCATGCACGTGTGCTAAGTCACTTCAGTCATATCCAACTCTCTGCGACCCTATGGACTGTAAGCTTGCCAGGCTCTTCTGTCCATGGGATTCTCCAGGCAAGAATACTAGAGTGAGTTGCCATGCCCTCCCACAGAGGATCTTCCCAACCCAGGGATGGAATCCTGCACTGCAGGTGGATTCTTTACCACTGAGCTACAGGGGAAGCTACAGACAACAGAAACTGAACAGAAACTTCATATCTCAGGATTGATAGGATAGGATGCTTATAAATATTCACAGAACACACCTTTTCACCATTAAGCAAGAAATAGCATTGCATATATGTTTTTAGTCAATAATAGGCTTTATAAATATGAGTAGTGGCATTAACAAGACTATTCACAGGTTTCATACAAGACCACATGTGACTTTCTTTCCCAAGTCTGGAAAGTAAGTGTGACCGTGTCGATTTCTCTCTAGCCCGACTCTCAGCATGTTTACTTCTGTGAGTAATGTGAGGCACCAGAACCTGCTTTTTATTCTGATTGTCAAAATCAGAATGCCTCACGTTTTCACCTAGAGAAGTCAAACCATGTCTTCGTTCACTATCTATGAGGAGTTCTGGTACTCACTATTTTACTCTAAATGACCTGCACTCAACAGTGAGATCTCCCTTGAAAAACCACATTTTTGATATCTCAACAGTCACTGAAATCATCATCCTACACTTCTCATCTGGCTTCTGAATCCCTGTGTTCTTAGATCAACATCTCCCTGTCTCACTTTCATTCACGGACCAAACACCCCTGAGCGCCAGGCGCTCTGCTCACTGCTGCTGCACAAACACTGAGGTAGACGTGGGCGAGGCGTGGGCAGGGAGTAACCTGTACCACCGAGCACACCACGTGCCATGGCAGGAGGAAGGACAAAGCGCTATGAGGTGGGGAGCAGGGCATGAGCCTACCCGGGGTGGGTACAGGGAGGGCTCCCGGGAGAGGCTGGCCCTGTGAATGTCCTAGGCCGCCGGCAGTGGAGTTTCTGGCCAGCTGTTTAACTTCACCATGTTCGCATATTTCCACTGTCTTAAACATGTGCTTAACAACATGCACTGCCTGTGCCCTTAGAATGCTGTCCACAAGCTCTGCATTTGTTTTCTTTCTACCCTATGCAACAGGGTTCCACAAACTCAGGGGACTGCAGTCACACTGGCTTATTACCTAGCAGTTCTGCAGGCCACAAGTCTTGCTTGTTTTTCCCTTGTGTTTTTGTGGCCGTGTCAGGTGGCATATGGGATCTTAATTCCCCTACCAGGGATTGAACCCATGCACCCCCTACACTGGAAGCAGGGAGTCTTAACCACTGGATTGCCAGGGAAGTCCCTTGCTCATTTTAACTGAGTATTCTGCTCAGGGTATCACAAAGGTGACATCAAGGCATGGCTGGGCTTAGTTCTCCCCCAGACTCTGGAGAAAAATCCAATTCTAAGTTCAGTCTTCTTGTTGGTAGAATTCAGGTCCTTCTGACTTTAAGACTGAGGTCTCCACTTCCTGGCTGGCTGGGGGTCAGGGTCCACCCTGAGCTCCTAGATGCTCCCACACTCCTTGCCCTGTGGCCTCTTCCAACTGTGAACCAGCAATATTACATAAATCCCTTTTCTGCCTCCAATTCTGACTCCCCCATCTCTGACCTCTAGACCCAGATGGAAAGGGTTTGTGGGATGAGGCCAGGCCCAGAGGATCAACTCTTGTCCTCAAGTCCACTGAGCTAAATACAAAGTTTAATCAGGGAGTAAATGCACCCAAGTCACAGTTTCAGGGGCCGTGCAGGATTCAGCAGGAGTGGGGTATCAGGGTCATTTCAGAACTCTACCACAATTTATAAAGAAAACGCAAAAACCACAAAAAGCTGGCATCAAAATACTTGTCATCAAGGAAGAATTTATGGTACCGATGAGAAATAGAGTACAAGTTTCTTTCTATGTAAGGATTTTATTTTTCAAACTTGAGATTGCAAAAACCAAAAAATTACAGACAACAGTCAAATCTATGCCTCCTGCTTTTTTATCCTTAAATCACTCATCTTTACAAATACCTGAGACATTTATATTTGAATATCTCTCTCAACCTCACATAATACAAGCAAATTTATAGCCTTCCCCCTTCTTAGATTTTTGTTACACCCGCAGGCAGCCAGTGTTTCAGGCTACCTGCCTCAGCATGATGACTTTATCTTTTGCTCTATGTTCTCTGTGACAACAAGCCAAACTGAAACTAATTCATTCATAGGTCTTAATACTCCTTCCTCTCTCCATTCCCACGCACACTCCGTCTGGAACAGGGTCATTAGAAACCCAACCTGACCTCCCCTCCCTGGGACTTTCCTTCTTTCTCCTGTCCATGAACAGACTGGCCCCGCTCCACCCATGCCAGTGAAGTCCTCAGCAGCCCACTCAGTCACCTCCACTTGGGAATCAGCGTGGCCCCCTTGCTCCAGTCACAGGGAGCTCCTCAGGCCAGCACCCAAGGCCAACACTTAGCATTCCCTGAGCCCCAACCTCATACTTCAAGGCCCTCAATCCCACTTCACACCAGAGTTGGCCTCAGGGACTCCTCCCCACGAGGCCCACACCTCAGGTTCAGAGCACACATGCCTTAGCCCTAGAGGCTCCTGAGCCTGCTCCACGGAGGCTTTTCTGGTTATAGCCCCCACCTGTCTCAGACACTCTGTACCCACACTGCCCAGCATGAGCCTCATCTGGCTTTGGCACCTGTCACTTTAATAGGGGCACTGTGCTTCTCTACCTTGTCCAGATCTCTGTGTGTGTGTGTGTGTGCACTCAATATACATATATACACACACACATATATTTAATAGGGGCACTGTGCTTCTCTACCTTGTCCAGATCTGTGTGTGTGCATGTTCAGTATACATACACACACACACACACACACACATATATGTTTAATAGGGGCACTGTGCTTCTCCACCTTGTCTAGATCTGTGTGTGTATGTGTTAGGTATACATACACACACACACGTTTAATAAGGGCACTGTGGTTCTCTACCTTGTCCAGATCTGTGTGAGTATGTGTGTGTTCAGTATACATACACACACACACACATTGTTTTCTAGATCCCTCAGACCTTGTGCAGCACACCTAAGAAGTTAGGGAATTTATCATTTTTCCCCACTATCCAATTTATTGATATCTCCAGTCCTAATTTTTCATCTGTTTTTATAATCCCTTTATTTCTCCCTGCTGGAAAGAACAACATGTTCAGAATAGAGGCTAATACAGTAAGTGATCCATTCTCCTCCTCTCTATAGGAATGAGGTAATAGCATAACTAACAATCCAGAGTTACAGAGAAGTCAATTTACTTAATGTCTACATTAAATAATGGAAAAGAGATTCTAGGAAAATAAACTACTTCTTCTAGAAATCGAGGACACACAGTAAAAGCTTTAAAGTAGGGAGAGAAACATAACTTGGAAAATCTACATTTTCATATGCAAAACTGCTATGCATGGGGGCTGCTTTGTTTCCCAAGTAAAAGATGGGAAACAACTAGAATGTCCACGCACAGGGGAACGGTGCGAGAGAAGGGGGTCCTGCCCTGTGTGGGCCCCGCACCACACTGGGCAGTGAAGGGGACCTCCTGCGTTCCCAGGGAACGACCCGGGCACACTGCCTGTGCACCCCGCGTGCAGCGCTGTGTGTCAGGTACAGAAGGACCCAAGCACACTGCCTGTGCACTCCATGTGCAGCACTGTGTGTGAGGTATGGGAGGACCTGGGCACTCTGCCTGTGCACCCTGTGTGCAGTGCTGTGTGTCAGGTACGGAAGGACCCGGGCACTCTGCCTGTGCACCCCATGTGCAGCGCTGTGTGTCACATATGGGAGGACCCGGGCACACTGCCTGTGCACTCCGCGTTCAATGCTGTGTGTCAGGTACAGAAGGACCCGGGCACATTGCCTGTGCACTCCACGTGCAGCACTGTGTGTCAGGTACGGAAGGACCCAGGCACATGGCCTGTGCACTCTGTATGCAGCACTGTGTGTCAGGTATGGGAGGACCCGGGCCCTCTGCCTGTGCACCCCACGTGCAGCGCTGTGTGTCAGGTACGGAAGGACCCGGGCACTCTGCCTGTGCACCCCATGTGCAGCGCTGTGTGTCACATATGGGAGGACCCAGGCACACTGCCTGTGCACTCCACGTGCAGCGCTGTGTGTCAGGCATGCTGGCATTCGTGTACAGAGGTCAGGGGACAGAGCGTCACACACTAATGTCTCTGGGAAAACTTAGTCATAGTGGTTGCCTGCTGGGGAAGGGGACTCTGGGAGAGAGGCAGCTGCCACCCTGCGTGTAGTATGGTGACTGCAGGAACCTGGTTCCAAAAGAGGCCTGGCGGAGCTGCTCTGCGAATGCAGGAGCAGGACAGACTGGCCCACAGCTTGTTACCAAGCTCAGGGCCCCAGAAGAAGCCTCCTACTTGCAGAAACCCACCTATGTCTTTACCTGACCTTCTCTGGCAGGGGAAGTTGCAGAGGTCACACATCCTAACACCTGTGGACCCCACTTCTGCGGCAGGTGCTGGGCTGCCCGCAGCACAGACACATCGGAGAAGAGCCACAGCCTGTGGTGAGGGTGGTCAGGTGGCACCCGCCCACCCTGCCATAGAGACCATCAGATGTGCCATGTGCGACTACATGAATGGAACTCAAGGCCATTACGCTAAGTGAAGCAAGTCAGGGAGAGAAAGACAAGTCCTACATGGTATCATCTACACGTGGAATCTAAACAAACAAGCCAAACTGGTAGAGGCAGAGAGCAACACAATGGTTACCAGGGGCTGGGGGTGGAGGGGTGGGACAGACGCTGTGACGGGGACAGACCTGCAGCCAACAGGAAATAAGCCCCAGAAATCTAATACACAGCAGGGAATACAGATAGCAATAAGTGTTCTCATCATCAAACTGGCTTGGAGACTGACACCTAACAATTGCTAAAATTAAGAAGAAATGATAATTATGTAACATAACAGAGGTGCTAATTATCCCCACAAGGGCAATCATGTTGCAATATACAACTGTATCAAATTAACAGGCTGTACACCTTAAATTTACAGGTGGTATCTGTCCAAACTATTTCAGTTAAAAACTGAATCAATTATAAGTTAAAAATAAAGAAAAAATAAAGCCAATCCATCTGCTACCTGCCCCAGTGCATGCAGGGAAAGGCTGGAAACTCACCCGAGACTGGGCAGCAGCTGTGGACCCAAGACAAGGTCTGACCATAAGCTCAAAGGAAAAACCTAACTACTAGAGATGGAGACACTTTTCAGTAAACATTTTTGGAATATGAAGGCTGCTTTACCAGAAACACCCCTGAGAAGACTTCATGAGAAACCTGGTATTTTCGAAAAAGTCTGTAAGATTTGTTACCACTGAAAGAAATCAAATGAACACTGGGTATCTTCCAAATGACAATTCTATGTGGGGCCTGCGACTGATAATTAAACAACTGAGCAGACCTAGCCAGCTAGTGGAGCTGGTACCTCATCTAGGACTAGGCTCTACAAAAACAAAACCTGCTTTGAAGTTACAGGATCAAAAACACTGCTTAGGGATTTGAACTAGACTTCTGGTGATCATCCTGTGACACACACAAAAGACATACGGCATCATCATGCTGTACACCTGAAACTGCTACAACCTTATATGCCAATTACATGGCAACTTAAGAGACAGAAAAATAAACAAAGAACCAGAACACAGCTTGAAACCAAGCGGGGGTTCCTGTGGCAGCTTCTGGCCCAGATTAGGCCAACAAGACAACCACGGCTCTTCAAAGTGAGGCCCAAACTCCAGAGTCAAGGACTTGGGAGTGAACACCCAGCACAGAGGAACCTTGGCTTGATGGCCAACAGGGCAGGAGCCATGAAAGAGTTCAGGGAGGAACTCTTTATCTGTAGGATTAAATGTGATTGTTTACTCTCCTGGGCAGTACGCTTTCACAATGAACCAAATGTTTTATTTCATATTAACAGAAGAATAATGCTTTATAGGAGCAACCACTAAACACAGAGAGCATATTCCCCCTTCTCCATGTTCTCCTTTGAAACAGTGACCCATGTATATTTAAAACAGATGTCTACCTTTGATTTTAGTACTCTACAGGCACTTCAGCCACCTCGCTTTAAGCCCCCAAAACAGCTAGAACTCTGCTAGAAGAGAGTGATTTTCCTTAACTCCTAGAGATGGAGGAAAGGAGAGAGGGAGGGA
>NW_011494680.1:5587292-5596368 GCF_000754665.1 Bison bison bison
ACACGGGCAGCGGGCCACCGCACTCTCCCGACCAAACATGAGCTCAGCGGCCCCCAAACTGAACTGCAACACAAAGCATGTTTCTGCTCTTCTGAAGAGCAAAATCAGAAAGCGAATGCTTTTTTTAAAAGAGTCATTTTAATAACATGCAGAACTCTGTGATGCTTCCAAACACAGGCATGGAAAGGGGCCATCCAACAAGCCTCCCTTCTGAGAGGTCAATGCCAGAGGCAGGGTTGGGGGCAAGGACAGAGGGGAACCCAGAAACTGAAGAGTTCGAAATATTTTCCTACCTAAATAACATTCCTTTAAATAGCTCTAATTTCCATGTCTTTTAATTCCCCGGGAGACACTTTTGCAACATGAATTAGCCCATGAGTCTCCCCTGGAGCTTACTGTAACGCAACCTCAGACAAAACACACCGCATTGTTGGCTCACCAGGCAGCGGCGGGACAAGACTGGATAGGTAAGGCTTTGATCAAGTGGAGGTGATAGTGGCCCCCCAAACAGGAACATGGGTAAGAAGGGAGGAGGGTGCCTAAATTCTCCCTGTAATGTGTTATTTCCCAGGCTGTGCAGATTCATGGGTGCTCATGATTTTTTCTCTATTTTTGTATACCTATTTTATTTTTAAAAAAACAGGCCAAAAAACACAACGCACATATTCTAGAAATGGCAGAAATCAGATGTGGTGATGTGTAAAGGTGTGTGGGCCAAGAGTGATGGGAGAAAAGGCTCAAGGTAGGACTCGGAGACACACCTGCACGAGGTGACCTGTGCCTGGCGGCCTGCAGACATGGGGCCCGGAGGAAGGCCCCCCAGGCCAGTCCCACGACAGCTCTGCAACAGTCTTGATGGGGGCTTCTGACCCCACCACACATCACAGCTACTGTACGTCTGTAAACACGAGGCAAGTGTTCTGTCAGCAGCACGCAAGACAGGTCCTCGCAGCCTCTTGTTTCTGGGGCAGCACAGCAGGCCTCTTCCCCACCAACCTCAGGAAGCGCGCGTGCCACCTGCCGTGCTGCTCGCATCCGCGCACACACACCCCCTCCAAGCTGCCCCAGAGCCCTCCACTGCACCTGCTGTGCTGCACACATCCACGAAAGCGTGTGCATATGCAAACACACACACCCTCCACACTGCCCCACAGTGCTCCACTGCACCTGCCATGTTGCACACATCCATGCACACACACACATACCCTCCACCGCACCTGCTACGCTGCGCGCACACACACCCTACACACAGCCCCACTGCCCCACAGTCCTCCACCACACTGCGATTAGGCTCACACTAACCACTATGCCTTCCCGGGGCCCCTCTGGCTACTCCAAAACCTAGACTCAGGTCAGAAGACATGAAGCATGCAGAGCCTCTGGACTGCATGACCACCGCAAAGGCAGCCCAGGAGCACTGGCCGTGACCTGACAGCTGACGAGCCCTGTGTTCCTGACACCCATCACCGAGGGCCTGCTCTTCCAGACCCAACTGAGCCAAACTAGGCGAGCACTCCTGCACTCCCGGAGCCCTGAGTTCCGGATCCCCACACACGCCAGTTCCAAGACTACTCTACGACACATATCTCCGAATGCCTCTCCGTCTTGGCAACGTTCAAGTCACAGAACGCCTGCAGAGCTCATTAAGGACAGCTGGGCCTCACCCCTGACTCTGATTCAGTGGTCTGTGGCTTGCCCGAGAATCTGTATTTCTAACAAGCTCTTAGGTGGTGCTCTGCTGCTGGTTGGAGACGACTTCTCTACACAGGCCTCACATCTGAATATTTGGTTTTAACTCCTGTCCACTTAATGCAGCCTTACTGAGTCCAAGCCTGTAGTCTCCCCAGGGGCAGTGAACTCCCTAACTATGCATGGGGGTTGGCAGCCCCCACTCAGGCCCTTCCTGGGGGCCACAGTGTGTCACTGACCTATAGACCAGGGTCAGTGTACTTCCAGCCTGTCTCCTTACTAATGGTCGGATGGCTAGAAGGCACTCAGCATACAAGGAACTCAATTATTAACAAAAATGATTTATTATGATGACAAATTCATATAATGCTTTACCATTTACAAATCCTTCATCCTCTTATGTGGGCTCACTGGAACCTGACAACAAGTTCTAATAGCAGATATCACCGTCTGCATTTCAGGGCTAAAAGTGAAGTCAGAGCAGTTTTGAACCTACTCAAGGCCACGCACTAGCACTTTAGACGCCTCCTTTTGCGTAACTGTGGTCATTTAATCCATTTATCAGCTGTAATTTTTTTTTTTTACAGTTTCATCAGCATCACTTATCACTTATTTTCAATATTAAAAAGCACAACAGAATCTAAGCAAGGTGTGAAAGACATAGGTGAATGCTCACCATAACACGAAATAAATGCTGAATCAGAGTCCTACCCGCCCATGAATACAAACAGCACCAAAGCAATGTTCCAAGAACAAGGTGATGGGCACCGTGAAGCATCAACACTGCCTCAGACTGGCAGTCAGCTGAGAAGTTTCTGTGTTTGCTTTTCGCCCTATGGAGTGTTTCACTTTTCGTTTTGATTTTCTTTGCATGAGCTGCCTACATGTAGAAATGGGGAGATTTTTACAGATGGATCTGGAGAGCTTCCTGGAAACTGAGAGGATCTGATGTGGGAGCCACATTCCAGTAAAGCAGCACCTGTGGGAGCCTCCTAACAGCTTACAGGTCCTGTGCCCGGCAACCCCTCAGAGGCCTGACGCTCTGAACCACTCCCCCGGCCCACAGGCCTCATACCTGTGGACCATTGATCCACAGGTAGGATCAATGACAGAGACAGGTGAGCAGAGGAAACTCCCCAGGCTTCAAGGTGAGCACAGTAAACGGAATCACCACTTGAGAGTGATGTCCTCTGGCTGCTTAAGAACTAATGAGAAATAACCAGCCACACAGCAATGATTCTTATTGTCTGCTTTCTGGAAAAGCCAGTTTCTCTCCATTTCTATAAAGAGTGTCCCAGGCTCTTTCAAGCAGTTTTACATACATACATATGCATTGTTCAGTCTGAAAGTCAACCCTGATTACACTGCTGTGGTTTGTTGCTACTGAGGATTCACTTGTTGAAGCAGGAAGAATACCTGGAAGGAGAAAGCTAGTGGTAAATTTCAAAATGAGAACTACCGTTCGTGATGTATTCTTGACACACACAAAGTACCTGAAACACACACATCCACAAAAGACTGCACTCTCCAGAGAGATGGGGTGCTGCCTACCTTAAACTGGAAGACACCGATAAACCGTACAAGGCGCTAAGTCGAGTGATCAAATCTCAAGCTTGTCTGCAACGGTTAGCTGATTTTCAAGGAAAATGAGAAAAAGAATTCAAATATTCATTCCCCACCTTCATCCCTGCAGAACAGGCTGAGACATAAAATCACTATCCTGCATTCCTGCATTCCTAAACTCTCTTTTCAATTCTGCCCCTGTGGGTTCAGCCGAAAGAGAAGGCCATCTCAGGCTCTTCATGTGCTCTGACGCACAGACCTGGGACCAGAGACTCCCAAACAAGCAGAGGCCTTGTCTGTGGTACTTTTAAAGGAGTGATGCTGTCAACATTTGGGACTAACAGTGCTCTGACGTGGTATGAATTCTTCATCTAATATGCCACGGATAATAATATAAAAATAGAACTCGACTAAAAACTTATACAAGTAAAAGGGTCGGAGACACTATGCTTCATTCTTATTACCAGATGTCCATGAAATCCCAGTCACACAGAGTTCACATCTTAAAATGAAAATAAATTATATAAAAGTGCTGATTCTAATTACCTCCAGCTAGACAGACTATAGAAAAATTACTGGAATATGAATTAATAATGAAGACGAAACTCAAAAGAGGGTGTATGTGTTCACATGTGTATCCTACATCCTAACTTCTTAAATATAAATAACTTTGGGCAGGACTAAAACCCATAGAAAAGAAAGATTACATGAAAATAGAACCTTTGAAGTTTCCCACTGAAGTAATATAAAGGTGAGAAAGTGCTCTTGAATTGAGAAATTCTTATGAGACAGTTTGAGCCAATGCCATTCCGTATTAGAGACAACTACAGAAAGAGCAGACGTGAATATATTTAATTGTCTTCACGTCACAAGACTACTGTGCAATGGGCAGAAGGATATCTTAGCCTTAAATATGAATCTTAAGAAAATCTGTTTCTGGTCCTGTCTTCCTGCCACCACAGGAAAATGTGCCAAACTCAGGAGTGAACCATACAGTGTAAATCTATCATTTTGGATGTGCAGTTATTTGGGGAAAAAATAAGATAATCATTCAATATTTTTAAATTAAATAAATAAAATGTTATGCCTAGAGCCCAGTTTACTTGTTAACAGATTTTATAAATACGGATGGCAATTTTTAGCAGGGTGGAGAGCAAAATCTGTCAGAATAAAATATGTGCAAGCCACATTTTAGTGAGGAAACACTCACAAATCTACTGAATCACAAATAAGCATATTTACATTTAATACTTTCTAATAGGATTTACTGACCTTAATGCAGCTTTAAAACACTACATCCTCAACACATAAGAAATCTCCTTTCCTTTTTTTCTCATTTTCTTCTTGTTTTTTTTTCAGAACTCCAAATTTGAGATTTCAAATTTCTTTCTTATAAGTAAACAAAACAAAGGCACATATTTAAGGAAATAAGGCCCTTTGAGCTTTCTTTCTTAGAAGTTTAGCTCAATAAAAGAAGCAGAAATCATACAGTGGGGAAAATAAGTGCTATCTTGCTCCATCATACCACACAAAGAATGTAACTCATAGCCAAAGAGAAAGGATGGATAAGATAAAAGAAAGAAGCTTGACTTAAGCAAATGTCCTCTTTCCCTTGGCCTTCCTAAACCCCTCCACTCAGTGCTTTTTTCAGGCAGAAATCCTAGTACCTAGCAGGACATCTTTAAAACCTGTAAGATACACACGGAGCAGAGCAGTGCGCTGATATCTTAACACAGGCAAGAGAGGCACAAGTTCTGACTTGTAGCTAGGAGTGGGTGTCGGGACGTGGAGGCAACGGGTGCTGCGATGTGGAAACGTGGTGGGATGATGTTCCCTCCCTCAGATCCAAACAGCAAGTATGTCAAAGGTCCAGCAATTTGGATGGAAGACTCAGTAAAAGATGAACAAGAAGCACGGTAGTATGGCAAATTTAACATGTTTCCCTTATAATCCCTGTAGATAAATTCACACTTTCCCCTACTCCTTAAACTCCTACTTATTTAAGAATCAAAACCTTTTTTTTTTAATTTTATTTTTAAACTTTACATAATTGTATTAGTTTTGCCAAATATAAAAATGAATCCATCACAGATGTACATGTGCTCCCTTTTATATGAACACTCAACTAAACTGAGTAGACTACAAGCAGGTATCCCCTGCTCCCACACCACAAACGTGCTGTGTACTGAAGAGTGTTTCCACTACAATTTCTCCTAGAAATATAAGTGATATAGACCATTAGCACACATTCAATCTATGAGACCCGTGTGCTTTGTTAATGAGCTCTCTACTTGGAATGTAGGTATCATACAAAATTCTGGTAAAACGTTTTCAAGTGGCTAAGCCATGTGATCATGCATGCTTATTACACAGTCATTTGTTTAACTTTTTCCTAATTAGGTACAGAATCTTTCTCCACTTAGCTTTTCTCACAGCTGAAAATTTTGATGATATCAGGACACATATTTTGTTAAGTACCCTCAACTACAATCTGGAAGTTTGGGTACCGACAGGCACAGTGACTGGATGAGAAATCATGCTCCCATGACAGCACTCCGACCCCATTACTCTGTCCTGTCACCCTCACTGCAGGCATAAAGCTTTCTGATAAAAGTAGAGAAATGAAGGAGAATAAATAGACAAAAAATAGAATATCAGCTATTCAATTTTCATAAGAATGAACATTTAAATAGTTGTATTTAGTTCAGCTTTCACCACAGATATAGGTATTTAACTTGAGAATATATGAGTCTTGCCAGCAGTGTTTTTACAAAGTCCCTGTCACTGTCCATCTGCATGTCTTGCCTCTGTTTCACTCATTCATTCATTCCCTCACTCAGGTAGACGCTGGACTTCAAGAAACTTCAGTCTAGCTGGGGAGAAAGGCAATGTTTGCTGGGAGCTATGATAAAGGGCACAATGGAAGCAAAAGGAGTGCCATGGCGATATAATACCCAACCCTAACTCTCTACTAACACTACAGAGTGCCTCTTGAGGAAGGGAGGAATGCTATATTCCTTCCAGCACTTAACATTCTAAGGCTTTCTGAGAAATTCGTGCATATTCTATCTGTATTAACAATATTTAATACTGTTCAAAGGTCCTTGGAAGAGTGGTAAATTAGTATGCTTGCTACATGAAGATTTGATGGAAGAAGTTTCTTCTGCTCAAGCTTTACTAGAAGCCCAAAGTAACCCAGGCAGAAAAATTAGCCAAACAAATACTTATGTTACAGCTTTTGATAACATGTTTGCTTTTAAATAAGTCTGTAAAGGCATATGCTTATGATTTATTTGCTTCATGGGATTATTTTTTATGATATAAAATATGTTCCCAGACCTAAATGCTCCATCATCACACGTCTGACCCGTGGCGTGACTGGTATCCATTAACTGGCCAACTGTTGGTACCCGGTGAGCCGATGAGGACAAGGCATCCTGCTCGAGTCCAGACAGGCATTAATGAGTAAGACGGTGATCAGTCACAGGAAGAGAACTATTATGTGACACCGTGACCAATCACAGAAAGAGGGCCATCACCAGACACTGGCCCCCAAACCACATATTCCAGCAGACAGTAAGTAATGCACGCGTTCTTTAAACTTTATCAGTAGCAACACCAACTCCAAATTATCCTTGGGTAAATACTACAATGAACAGGAAAAAAGTAATCTTCTAGGATCTAGTAAGCCACTTATAAGCCAAGATGTGTTTGCTCAATCACACATTGACAAATTAAATACTTTCAGAAAAAAACTGTTTAAATGTAATTTTCAGGCAAAATAGCTCTAGTCATTATATTTCTGTGTACTTAGTAATTTTTAATATAACAGAGTCAATGAATTTCTGAAACTGGAAAACAAAGATGGTAACTGAGAAATTAAACCAAGGAACTAAGAAAGAACCATTCCAATGAGTGAAAGGATGAATAAAATCCTTAAAGATGGGTATTTGATAGCATTTTTCTTGCTTCTAATCCACCTTTTCCAGCTTTGATGTGCATATGTGACTGAAAAGAGCACTTCTTGAATCCTGCGTGTTCCCTTCAGTGGTGTAAAGCACAGTTCACATGACAGAGCAGAGCTCATCCAGGGCCTGCGAGGTACTCATCTGGAATGGTTAGGAGAGCAGCGCTATTTCACTAAGTCAGACGCAGAGTCAACAAACAGACAAGAATGTGACATTAGCACAACAATCTTCGAAAACAACTGATCCTCCAAACCCACCTAACATGCCAAGACAGAGGAATGTTCCTCACTCAGTTTACTATCTACACTGAAGCTTATCTGAATGAACTTGACCCTGGTTGGCAGCAAGCCAGCAGTCTTCGTCACTGAATGACTTAACAGAACACTGTGTTCTTGGCACAAGCAGAAAAAAAGGTGTTGAAATCCACGCTAAAAAGAAATCTCAGCTTACATTTTAAATCAGTTTTTAAATATGATAATAAAAGTTAAATATGATGAAGGCTGTTCCGTGTTCTGTCCATTTTTAATTCAGGTCATTTTTTTACCCCTACTCCATCTGGCTCACTTTCAGTACTTCCTGGAACAATCCCTGGGACTTCCCCAGGCACTGTGAATCTTGCTCCGGCCCTTCTGTGCTGCCTCCTCTAATGATATACCTGGAAAATTCCAATGCACCCAGCGCTGGCATGGGAGGGAGGGCCAGCAAGTAAAGCCAGAAACAACGTATTGACTCACTTCCGCAGAAAGCCCTGGAGAAAAATGTGGGCCACTGTGCAGTCCCCTCACGCGATGCAGTCAGAATTAAGTGAGAGATAGGAAAGTTATGTCATTCCCACACAGGTTACGTTAACTCGTCCACAAGGGTGAGATGCAAATGAGGAGGCAAGGAACACACAATCTGCAGGCAGTCTACATACTTTCAGAAAAAAATGCGTCTCTTTTCCTCTAGTTTCTGTCATCTGCTTTTTCTCCTACTCCAAAAACGCCATCCTTGGTGTAACATTACGACAGTTCATCCTCATGAAAAAGGTGACTACGGTTATCACTCACAGTGCTCCTAGGACATGTTGGTATTGAAACAGTACACATGTGCTCCGGTTCCTCGATGCCATTTAGTCAATGTTGGTTCTATCTCTACTAATGACACTCTTCTTCCATTGTATCACCTAATCACTAACTTCCAATGATTCTCTCAAAGGTTGTTAGATTTTGTTTGAAGACCTCAAGTCTTAACCAGTGTAAGCAGGAATGTGTGAATAATTAGGCTTTCTGGTCATGTTACATTTACAGTTAGGAATTTTACAGCATAAAAGTAGAACAGCACTCTTCCAACCATGCCTCTCCTGAAATCTTCAGGCCCTGACCACTACTAGGTCATTTCTAGAATGTGGTCTCTTTCCTGCAGAATGCTCCTCTGCATTCCTCATGCTCCCACACACCAACACCAGGAGAAGGAAACAGGTCCTCCCAGCCATGGACGGGTGGGGCAGAAGAGGACAGAAATAGGAAACTCATTTTAAAATACATATGTAAATGCAACAGACCCAAAATAGCCAAAACAATCTTGAAAAAGAAAAACAGAGTTAGGGAATGCTAACTTTTCAGTTTCAAAATCTACTACAAAACTACACTAATCAAGAGAGGATGGAATTGGCAAAAGAGGAGGCATACAGATCAGTGGAAAATGATTTAGATTCCAGACATAAACCCATTCACATATAGTCAGCTGATTTTTGACACGGATACCATGACCTTTAAATGGAGAAAGAACAGGTTTTCAACACATGGTGCTGGGACAATTGGACAAACTCATGAAAAAGAACGAATTTCACCCTGCCTAAAACCAGGTAAAATATT
>NW_011494680.1:5596468-5597106 GCF_000754665.1 Bison bison bison
CTCCAAAAACGCCATCCTTGGTGTAACATTACGACAGTTCATCCTCATGAACTGTAGCAGTTCACAACCAGCTCCTGATCCGGGGAAACCCACAGGAGTCCTACAGTACTCACAGAGACAAGACTCAAACCCAAACACTCGGCAGTCTACGCTGGTAGAAGGCCACGATGAAATCACAGATGTTTGTTCACCCTTTAGTTTTCAGCCTTAATTTTTACTAAATAGTTTCATAGGTCTCTCGTCTTACAACAACACAAACTATGTCTTAAGATCAAAGCAAACAGGCCTATCACATCTTTAACTCTGACAGAATCACGTAGTCAAATGATTTTCCTCAACATAGTAAAAGGTTAAAAAATCTTGAACATTTATTCTTTTAAAATTATCATATACTTTAAACCTTACTCTTTCAAAACTATGACATAATTATTTATTCGTAATTATTTCAAATTATGTTTAAAGTAAGTTATAAATAATACTAGCATAGGAAGTCAAAGGAAAAAAAACTGGAAATATATATGGTTTACCTTCTGATAAAAGCTTCTGTTTTCAATCAAATATGATTTACCCAGATGAATGTTAAAACTAATCTAAATATCTTGACATCAACTGACAACTAAGGTTACATGGACCAAAAC
>NW_011494680.1:5597206-5599770 GCF_000754665.1 Bison bison bison
AACTGCACCTAGAAGTAGGCCTAGGCTTCAGATTTTGTTATAATTAAAAAGTCAATTCTACTGTGGATTGAAGGCTGTAATTATGAACACCTGAACGCTGTAGTTCCTGTTCTCCACCCAGCCCAGGCCCCTCAGAGGCAAGAACACAAAGTTCACGCATCTAGTTAAAGAAATGTTTTACTCATACTCCTCAGTGTGCATTCACCCATGAAGAGACACTATAAATAACACCTTTGTTTAAAGTAAAACAATGCAAGCTCAACTGATACTACTCACTCTACCCTTAACTCACGAAAACATTCCCTGTTCTCAGGGATCCTATCAATTAGTATAAAAGAAGGGCAAGGCTGACATCCCACTGACAACTTGGATTCTGTTCACTGATGTAAACCCCTAGGCTATGTGGCAGTCCTGAGCATATGGTTTTTGTAAAGCAACTGTCTGAATAAATAATTGATTTTACAAAATTCTCATGGGCTCATGAGAGCTACGTGATTTATCAATGAAGTTTTCAAATATGGACTAGAAAAATAGACACTCAGTGTCTATCTACTGTGCAATCATGCACATAAATATTCTTTGTGGTGTAGTATAGACATCATATCTGCGGTTTTTACTGCCACAGTGAAAAACTAATTTCATAACTCCCAGTCAAGAAAAAGGTGACTACGGTTATCACTCACAGTGCTCCTAGGACATGTTGGTATTGAAACAGTACACATGTGCTCCGGTTCCTCGATGCCATTTAGTCAATGTTGGTTCTATCTCTACTAATGACACTCTTCTTCCATTGTATCACCTAATCACTAACTTCCAATGATTCTCTCAAAGGTTGTTAGATTTTGTTTGAAGACCTCAAGTCTTAACCAGTGTAAGCAGGAATGTGTGAATAATTAGGCTTTCTGGTCATGTTACATTTACAGTTAGGAATTTTACAGCATAAAAGTAGAACAGCACTCTTCCAACCATGCCTCTCCTGAAATCTTCAGGCCCTGACCACTACTAGGTCATTTCTAGAATGTGGTCTCTTTCCTGCAGAATGCTCCTCTGCATTCCTCATGCTCCCACACACCAACACCAGGAGAAGGAAACAGGTCCTCCCAGCCATGGACGGGTGGGGCAGAAGAGGACAGAAATAGGAAACTCATTTTAAAATACATATGTAAATGCAACAGACCCAAAATAGCCAAAACAATCTTGAAAAAGAAAAACAGAGTTAGGGAATGCTAACTTTTCAGTTTCAAAATCTACTACAAAACTACACTAATCAAGAGAGGATGGAATTGGCAAAAGAGGAGGCATACAGATCAGTGGAAAATGATTTAGATTCCAGACATAAACCCATTCACATATAGTCAGCTGATTTTTGACACGGATACCATGACCTTTAAATGGAGAAAGAACAGGTTTTCAACACATGGTGCTGGGACAATTGGACAAACTCATGAAAAAGAACGAATTTCACCCTGCCTAAAACCAGGTAAAATATTAATTCAAAAAGGATCATACATCAGTATTTAAAAGGTAAAACTACAGAAAATCTAAGAAGAAAGCATAGGTTTAAATCTGCATGACCATATATTATATAGTTTTTTATATATGACACAAGAAAAGCACAAGGGATCAAAGAAAAAAATAAATAAACTGGACTTCTGCAAAATAAAAACCTTTTGCAACCAAGGACAATATCAAGAAAGTGAAAAGACAACTCATACATGGGAGAAAATATTACCAAGTCATGTATCAGATAACACATATATACACTATATACAGAACTCTTTTATCTCAACAGTAAAAACCCAAATAAGCCAAGTGATAAATAGGTAAAAGATCTGAACAGAAATTCCATGTGAAAGAGAGAATAAAGAAACTGAAGAGAGAAATTATAAAAGTATACACAAATACCCAATAAGCACATGAAACAATGTTCAAAGCCATTTTGCTATTAAAGAGCAAATAAAAACCAAAATGAGATACCACAAAAAGTTCTCATTACAAGGTGATGCGGAGGGCCGACAGACACATGACAACATGCTCTACATCACTTAGTCATCAGGGAGATGCACATCAAAACCAAAATGAGAACCACCTCACACCTGTGCGAATGGCTATCATGAAAAAGTCTACAAATAACAAACGTTGCTGAGGACGCAGAGAAAAGGGAACCCTTGTACACTGTTGGTAGGAATGTAAATTGGTGCAGCATTGTGGAAAACAATATCGAGGTTTCTCAAAAATCTAAAACTAGAACTATCAGAGGACTCAGTAATTCCACTTCTGGGTACATATCCAAAAGCCCCACTAATTTAAAAAGAGGCATGCACCCCAATAGTCATAGCAGCATTATTTACAATTGCCAAGACATGGAAACAACCTGTGTTCAACAACAGATGAATGAGTAAAGAAGATGTGGTACATACACACACAAAACAGAATACTATTCAGCTATAAAAAAGGAATGAAATTTTTTACCATTTGCAGTAACACAGATGATAAGCCTAGTAAGTATAATAAGTGAGATAAGTTAGAGAAAGATAAATACTGTATGATATTTCACTTATATG
>NW_011494680.1:5599870-5601975 GCF_000754665.1 Bison bison bison
CTGGAGAAGGAAATAGCAACCCACTCCAGTATTCTTGCCTGGAGAATTCCATGGACAGAGGAGCCTGGTGGGCTACAGTCCATGGGGTTGCAAAGAGTCAGGCAGGACTGAGTGACTAACTTTTGTATCTACTGTAGATGCCTTTAAAAATGTTCATGATTTCAACTGCATTAAATCTACATATCAACTAGAGAAAATTATGTTCTTTAATTTTTTTAAATATGAATTTCTCCTGGATATCTTATTATTACTGATTTCTACTTTAAATTCTATCATGGTTGCAGAATATCATGTTCAGAGTTACAATCTTTTGAAGTTTTTTGAGACGTTTTATGACACAACATATAATTTATTGTGGTATGTATATCGTGTGCACATGAATAGAATGTGCATCCTATTGTATTTGTATTGCATGAAATATTCTACAAATATCAATTAGGTGCTTGATCCCATCACTTCACGGCAAATACATGGGAAAAAAGTGGAAACAGTGACAAAGTTTATTTTCTTGGGCTCCAAAAACACTGTGGGTGGTGACTGCAGCCACAAAATTAAAAGATGCTTGCTCCTTTGCAGAAAAGCAATGACAAACCTAGATAGCATACTTAAAAACAGAGACATCACTTTGCCAACAAAGGTCTAACTCATCAAAACTATGGTTTTTCCAGCAGTTACGTGTGGATGTGAGAGTTGGACCATAAGGAAGGCAGAGCACCGAAAAACTGATGTTTTCGAACTGTGGTGCCCGAAAAAGACTTAGTCCCTTGGACAGCAAAGGAATCGAGCCAGTCAATGCCAAAGATATCAACCCTGAACATTCACTGGAAGGACTGATGTTGAAACTGAAGCTCCAATCCTTTGGACACCTGATGCGAAGAGCCAACTCAATGGAAAAGACTCAAGCTGAGAAAGTTTGAGTGCAGAAAGAGAAAGGGGCGACCAAGGATGAGATGGTTAAGTAGCATCACTGGATGGACATGAGTTTGAGACAACTCCTGGGGATAGTGAAGGACAGGGAAGCCTGGCGTGCTGCAGTTCATGGGGTCACAAGGACACGACTTAGTGACAGAAAGACAACTCTACATTTAATTAGAAAGTTCTCTTCAATTTCTATTTTTCTGTTGAGTTTTTGATCGGTGCATTCATTATTTGCATATTTTCCTTTCTGTGCTGGAACAGAGTTACAAGATCTGGTAATTCTAATATTTGAGTTCTAATATTCTAATATTATCTAGTATATTCTAATATATCAGGGTCTGTCTCAATTATCTGCCTTTTCCTTTAAACATGCATCACATTCCTGGGTTTACGTGTATATGTGTCTATGTCTAACAAATGTGAAGTGTATCCTGGTCATTATCAGGGATGTAGACTCTGGATTCTGTTACGCTCTTCTGAGGAGTATTTACTTTTCTGCTTAAACAGTAGTTAATTTGGCATACTCACTCCCCTGTGAGTACAGAAAGTACACTGCTTTCTCCTGTGTAGTGAAGAGCAGCTGAAATCTGTGTAGTTCTTATGGCCTGTAAGATCTATATGCATAATGTGGGGTTCTCCCTGGGAGGTTCTACTTTCACCTTTAACCTCCTATACCCCAAACTCTGTGTTATGATTTCTATCCAAGTTTAGTCACCCTGACCAACACGGACAGGGGCCTGCCTTTGGGTAAAAAGTGGTGATAAATGAAAATCCCTCCTTGCTTGTGCCATTTTCTTCTTCAAAATGCCAACCCCTGCAAGTCTCTGCCAGCTGTCTTCTCCTTCTATCTACTGTCTTCTCCTTTTATCTACTGTCTTCAAGTATTTTTATACTCTTTATATTTTTATATAAACTTATTTTTAAAATATATTTAATATACTTTATATGTCCAAAATTTGTCATTGCTATTTGTAAGAAAGGTAATCTGACACATGATGCTCTGTCCTTACTGCAAGTGGAACTCCTAAGGATTTTTTTAAATTAGAAAACTAGAGGAGAAGGCAATGGCACCCCACTCCAGTACTCTTGCTTGGAAAATCCCATGGATGGAGGAGCCCGGTGGGCTGCAGTCCGTGGGGTCCTGAAGAGTCAGACATGACTGAGCGACTTCATTTTCACTTTTCATT
>NW_011494680.1:5602075-5636469 GCF_000754665.1 Bison bison bison
ACCCACTCCAGTGTTCTTGCCTGGAGAATCTCAGGGACAGAAGAGCCTGGTAGGCTGCCATCTCTGGGGTCGCACAGAGTCAGACACGACTGAAGTGACTTAGCAGCAGTAGCAGAGGACTAAAGTCACACTGTAATGACTCATATTATGACTTTTTAATTTATATACATGTAATGATAATTCCTCGGAGAAGACAATGGCACCCCACTCCAGTACTCTTGCCTGGAAAATCCCATGGATGGAGGAGCCTGGTGGGCTGCAGTCCATGGGGTCGCTAAGAGTCAGACATGACTGAGCGACTTCATTTTCACTTTTCATTCTCATGCTTTGGAGAAGGAAATGGCAACCCACTCCAGTGTTCTTGCCTGGAGAATCCCAGGGATGGGGAGCCTGGTGAGCTGCCGTCTATGGGGTTGGACAGAGTTGGACACGACTGAAGTGACTTAGCAGCAGCACCAGCAGCAATGATCATTCCTACAACACTCTTTTCTATTCTACCATTCTCATACCAGAAAACAGATGAATTTAGGAATAAAAGAAACAGAAGGAAAAACAAAACTGAAGGTATAAGAAATGACAGGGTGACAGTGAAAAAGGAGAAGATTTACACTGAAACAAAAAATGACAAAGTCTCAGACCTGATATGTCATAAGCTAAGGTTTAGCCAATTAACAAGGGAGATGTGGAAGAATAAGGATGTTAAGTTCTGAAACAAATGCTACAAATGATATTGGCACATACTCACTTTCCTAAAGAGAATAAAAGCCAAAATATGCTATAGTGCTATCAGATCAAGAACAGATAGTGTTCACAGATATATGCACACAAAACTAATGTAAAACAACAACAAAAAGTACCTATTCCTCAGTACTACTCCTAAGAGTCCTCCTTTTTAACATAAGAATACACTGGAGTACAAATCTGCCTCTCTTTTAAAAAGCCCTGTGTTTAGTTATGTGTTTTTGGCTGTGCTGGTCTTTGTTGCTTTGTGAGGGTTCTCCCACTGCAGCGAGTGCGAGCTGCTGCCTACCTGCAGTGCGTGGGCGTATCACGGTGCTTTCTCTTGCTGTGGAGCACAGGCCTAGGTGCATGGGTTTCAGTAGCTGCAGCCCCCAGACTCTAAAGCACAGGCTTTAGAGCACACAGTAGGAGCAGCAGCACAGGCTTAGTTGCCCTGTGACATGTGGGATCTTCCAGGACCAGGGATGGAACCAGCATCCTGTGCATCAGCAGGTGGATTCTTAACCACTGGACCACCAGGAAAGCCTTGACTTTGTTTCTTAAATGTAATGTTTCTATACTGAAATCTTCAAAATATAATCAAACGAAATCATGGCTAAACACTCCCTATATTTTCCCTTTTACAAGCATGAAATTTTCATTTTATATAAACATAATTACATTTTAGAGAGGATTTCTAAAATGTGTGCTTTTGATCATCATAATCAAATTCCGTCAAATCTACATGGATAAATTGGGGAGTTCTCAGACATTAACAATTAGTACATATTTAGTTACATCAATTTATTCTGATTCATCATTTAAAATGATTAAATGTTAAATTACATGTGTTACTTTCAATTTTTCATATAATATAAACAAAGAATTACAAACATGCTCATTAAACTTAGAAATACTTTCAAAGTCTGCCAGATTACTTTCTAAATATCCTCTCAAGAAATATAAAATTTTGCTAGTCTACTTTTATTAAATTTTTCCCTATTCCATATTCTGTGAGATACTGAATCATTTGTTCTGCTCTTACTGTTAAAAATACACAGACAACATCTGTTTTGTAACAATGAATCCATATTTGAAATTTGAAAATCACATTTGCTTTCTCTTTAAAACTACAACTTTCAGATCTTGTTTGTCATCCAGCTTATGTTGCGCACCTTCAACAAAACTCCAACTCTCACTCAGGTTATCTGATATTTATTAAGCTACAAGCCTGTATTTGCATAGGAATCACTATATAAAGTACAAGAGAATTACATAACAAAGCTCACTTAAAGCCAATTTTCTTCGTGCTTCCTGAAAAATGTAGGTTAGTAGAAAACTCACTGCTGTATCTCTGCTGCCCTCTATAGGAAGGGTTCTTGGAAGAACATAAAATAAATGGAAAACCCAGATAACAATACTGAATAGGAAGTCACAGCAAGAATCAATTAATCACAGGTCCTAAAAGGTGACATTATGAACTGAAGCTATGATCTTTTGATTTTCATCATGCTTTTCCTCCAAGTTGCATAACTGTGCTACATTGCAGGGGATCATGCTACACTAGTTAGAACCTCATTCTGCATTTACCAGCTATGTCTCAATCCCCTAATCTGCAAAATGGGGCTAATAACAACATCTACATAACATGATCAGCACTTACCAAAGTGTGTGGCATATAGCAATAACTCAGAGTTACTGTATTGTTATTAATGGTATCATTGCTATTACTATTATTGGCACTATAACAAAATGGACAGGACCACAGCTGTGAGCTATTTATCTTTTCTTTACTATTCTGCAGAAGTTCTCACTATATTCTGGATAGAAGTGTAAAGTGTCCTTTAAAAATTTTTTTAATACAAGTAATGCACGTACATGGTTCAAAATTCAAAATAGCATAGAAAAAAGTTGCCTCAACGCAGAGATTCCTCAATGCAGAGACAGTCCATACAGATGTACATTCTTTCCATTTTTCTACACAATTAGTCTATGTTTTTGTCATTTAACAAACTATTTTGAATATTTCATAAGCACACAGACTTATATCCTTCTTATACTTGAGAAAATGTTTTATCAATTCCACTGACATATGAAAGTATCACCACAATCAAGATAAACCTTCCCAATCAGCCCCAGAACTGTGCTCTTTGTCCCACTGTAATCCATCCATCTCCACCCTCATTCCCAATAAACCACTGGCCTGCTCTCTCACTAAAATCATTTGCACTTTTTAGAATTTTACATGAATAGAATTATACAGTATATATTCTGCCTCAGTCATTTTAAGGACCTGAGGCTAAACTGTAATGGTCGAATTACATGGACCTTGATTCTCAGGCTGTGTGGGGAGCCACTGAAAGTATAAATAAGTAAATGATGAGGTGATAATGCTTATTAAGATGAATCTAACAAAAATACATAAGCTAAGAAATCAGTTATGAAGCAAGGAAACAAGACAGACAACAGGGGAAGGGGCCCAATATAGGGAAGAAGTGGTAGGGATGCTGTGATTTTGAGGCCAAATCTGCATGACCTGATAATGAGTAGATTAAGGCAGTGCAAAAAAAAAAAAAGAACTAGGACCAAAACACATGGAGAACATGAGCCTGGATTAGAAGGAAGAGGGACAGGACTTGGAACTCTGAGACTTGCGGTATGTTTAGGACATCCACACAAAGATGTCATCAGGCAGTTGAAAACCCACATGGAATTCAGGATGGCAAAGGGGTCAGAAAAAGACTTAACAATGAGCAGCTTGAAGATAATAAGGATAATAATTGAGTCTTTGTTCCTATACCAGGAAGAGAAAGGAGGAAAAGAAGGCAGGAGTTAAGGCCACAGAGAACACGGCTATGACTAGGCAGACCACAGTTTCCCCATCACAGGAACGCCTCCCAGGGCCTGCTTGGAGCAATCCATTTTTTGAGTCACTTTTTAATAACAACGTAATATGTCATATTTTAACATATATAACTACTAAAAAAAAACAAGTGCACTTGATGAGAAACTACATAGAGAAATACTGAATTTTTTAGATAAAGAGCGAGCCACGGACTTCCCTTTTCTATCACCATAACTTTCAAAGTTCTCACGTGCGTGTGCAAGCTGCTTCTGATATAAGAAAGCAATCGACGTGGATCCTGAGGCATTCAACCACCACCCAATACTTTTGTTGCAAGGTTTCAGAGCGGCCTTGATGATTATAGAAATAACCTGGTCACAGTCACATACCTTTAATAATACACTTTCCTGTCTGAAAATAGGGCATAACACCATTGACTTCACAAGCTTGTTCTAAGGCTCAAATGAAAAATGTACTGCTACAAACTCCATGCTGAAACCTAATCCCCAGTGTGATGGCACCTGGGAGTGAAGCCATGCTGTGTGGCCCTCATGAATGGGATTAATGCCCTTCCTGGAAGGTCCCAGGGAGACCCCCTAACCCCCTCCATCACTGAGGACACATGAGACGACAGCTATCTAAGAACCAGGAAGCAAGCCCTCAACAGACGCCATATCTGCTGGCTCCTAGATAGCAGAACTTCAGCCTCCAAAACTGTCAGAATTTCTGTTTTATAAGCCACTTAGTCTATAATATTTTTGTTACAGCAACTCAAACAGACTAATACATAAAGCAATTAGTACAATATAAGGCCCAGTAGATGGTCAATATACATGATCTGATTCTTCCTCTTCCTTGAGGGAAAAGCCAATGACTTTTCTGTCTTTTATTATTATTATTATGAAATATATATATATATATAGGAAAGAAGGAAATAAACTTCTCCAATAATTCTACCACCCATAGACACACACTTCTCATAAACTATACTTATTCAAGTGAAAAGTGAAATTGCTCAGTCGTGTCCGACTCTTTGCGACCCCATGGACTGTAGCCTACCAGGCTCCTCAGTCCATGGAATTTTCCAGGCAAGAGTACTGGAGTGGGTTGCCATTTCCTTCTCCAGGGGATCTTCCTGACCCAGGGATTGAACCTGGGTCTCCTGGATTGCAGGCAGATGCTTTACCATCTGAGCCACCACAGAAGCCCACGTCTTCAAGAGCTAGCCTGAAAAGTCTGTGTTGTACTGTAATTTGTAATTTTAACAAGGTGTGAATTTGAATTGCAAGCACTACAAGACCTGTGTGCACGAGTTTCTCAATTAGCTGAGTTAGTAAACCCCAGTCAGCCAACTGCATCTCCACCACGCACCATTACAGTTCTAACAGACGTGGTTATTTACACAACTTTCAAGTGATAAATATAACTGTAATTAACAAGAGTATTTCCCCCCAAAAAAGCCAAGAAAAAAATTTACACAGCATAATGTTATCAAGTTTCATCCACCTTGTACCACGTATCGGAATTTCAATCCTTTTGAATGCTGAATAATAACCACTGTGTATGAAACAGAATAGGATCCTGCCTCTCGTTTGTAGAAAAGCTTCACCTGCTAGGACCTTCCCAAGTTCCAAAGAATAAATTTAATTAGAGAAGTAAGAAAATGGAGGAACAAAGGAAAGCTGTCAAGCAACATAAAACAGTAACAGTTCAGCTACTGAACACAGTCAAGGACCTTCAGTTCTTCCGCAGGGGACAGAGGTATTATCCTGAGCACTGTCCTTGAGTCGTTCTGCTGACACTGAAACCTCACCAGGTGGAATAAATTAGCTGCACGCTGACCACAAGCACACAAGCCACAGGCTGGATGTTGCCAGAAGTGGGATGATGGTGACTCCTGACTACTTCAGCTCCAGCCAAGCAGAAAAATGTCCACAACTGATCAGTCACCCTGCAGCCCTGTCACTAAAAGTTTTGCCCTGAAAGCCATGGCGGAGTTTGGGTCCCTGGGACCCAAACTCATGCCTCCACGCTCAGCCCCAAACAGTGGGAGTGCCATGCAACAAAGGCTGCACTTGCCCTCACCACAACCCAGTGTCAACAGACTGGCTTTACTACACCAGAGCAGGCAGACCCAAGTTTAATTCCGTAACACACACACACACACACACACACACACACACACATATCTATATCTATATACAAAAACACACATATACGTACACACACATTGAGAAATGGTATATTTCCTGCCACATCAGTAAACAAGGGCTGGCACAGTCATTACCGATTGCAGCCACCACAGAAGATGAGCTGGTGAGCCCTGAGGGAACGCAGGAAGGAAGTACCTGCTGTCTAGCAGCCATCAGACTGCAGTCACCCCCCACACTGAGCCCTGAGGAAACTCGGGATGAGAAAACACAGGATACTGGCCCTAGACAGTTAAGATGTGTATCTAAGGAATGATTTAAGGGAATTCAGACTCTGGTATCTTCCCAAACACAGAAAAGCACTGAATTCCTTGAGATACCAGGTTTTCTTTAATTAACAATAACCTTTTGATGTTCAGACTACCTACCCTTTGTTGCATAACGCCTATATATTCTGACTACCCCTCCCCACTCAGCTCATTACAGCAGTTTATCTCGGGGTTACTTGTGATGCTGCCTTCCAGGCCTGAAGTCCTAAAAATTCCCACCAAATAAAACATAACTCTCATCTTTTAGGTTGTGAATATTTTTTTTAGTACACAATATACATTTGTTGTTGTTCACTCACGAAGTCGTGTCCATTTGCAACCCCATGGACTTAGCCCACCAGACTCCTCTGTCCATGGGATTTCCCGGGTAAAACTGAGGAATGGGTTGCCATTTCCTTTTCCAGGGAATCTTCCTGACCCAGGGATCTACCCGCGTCTACTTCCACTGGCAGTCGGATTCTTTACCAGGGAAGCCCAGACAATACACATACCCACACATTTTGTTTATTCCTTCACCTGATGATAGATATTTGGGTTGCTTCCACCATTAGGACACTGTGAATAGTGCCACTATGAACATTAAGGTACAATTTCTGTTGAGACCCTGCTGTCAAATCTTTGGGGTCTATGTCCAGAGGCAAAATCACTAGGTCATATGGTAATTCTACTTTAACTTTTGAGAAACCAACAAACTGCCTTCCAGAGTGGCTGCATCATTTGAAATTCCCACCAATCGTACCCAGGGGTTCCAATTTCTCCACATCCTCAACATTTATTTTCCCATTTATGGGTAATAGCTATCCTAATGGGTATATAGTAATATCTTATTATGGTTTTAATCAGCTAATGAGTAACAATTAGGAACATCTTTTCATGTTCCAGGTTGCCTGGAAAGAATCCAGAATATGGCCATGATGGTATAATAGGAAATGGATTTATCCTCTTGCTTGAAATAACCAAAAGGAAAGAAATGAGACAAAATACTTGAAACAATGGCTTTCAAGACATGGGACATCAGGCAAGAAGAATACTAACTCCTGAAAGATGGGAAACAAAGAACTGAGCCCTACAATTGACCCAGCTTACTTTCCGGAAAGAATTTCCAAACTACACAGTGAGGAGGGGGAACTGAGGTGGAGACTACGTGGCTCCCTGAGTTGAAGGGACAGGGCCGAGAGTCCATGGAGACAGAAGGAGCTCGAGTTCATAGGCCAGAGCACCAGAAAAGCCAGAGCTGCACAGAGAAACCCAAACATCCCCCTCAAGTATTCGGCAGAGTACTGATCAGCATGTGCACATAAAGAAACTCTACATCAGGGAAAGAGTCCCTTGGGAGCAGAGAAGACCAGCGCCTAGAGTTCATACAGGGTCAGGAAACTGGCTGTTCCTGCTAACCCGGTGGAAAACCGTAATTCAGGGCATTACAGAGAACACTCAGGAAGGTCCTGCTTCAGCACTAAGACCTAAGACTGAGTACTCCTCCAGACGCAGAGAAAAAACCATGAAGCAACATTAAAAAGGATGAAACTGTTTCCAGTAACTGTACCACAGAGCAAAGCCTCAGAGTATTCAAAGAAATTTTTTAAAAATCTAGTACCCAACAATATAAAATTCAAAATATTTGATATACACTCAAAAATTTCCAGGCAGGTAAAGAAGGAGAAAAATACAACTTCAAATGAAAAGAAGTATCAATCAATAGAAAGAGACATAGAAATGACACAGATGATAGATTTACAGAAAAAGCCATTAAAACAGCTATTATAAATAGACTATTTATGCTGAAAATACAGATAAATGTATGATTGTGTTAAGGAGAGACATGGACAATGTAAAATGACTCATATCAAACTTTTAGAGGTGGCAAACAGCAGATTAGAATGACAGGAAAAAAGATTAAACTTGATATAACAATAAAAACCGCTCAAAATGAAATGCGAGAAAAAATGGGCACAACATCAATAAACCATGACATAAAATCAAGCAACCTAATTAATACACAGATAATTACAGTCACAGAAGAGAAGGAAAAGGGAAATCAGAAAGGAAAAAAAAAGTGCTGAATAAAGGCAAAAAACTCTTCAAATTTGATGAAAGCTTTGTGCCCACTTGTGAGGAAGAGAGTTAACTCAGCAGACCTGAGACAGGTGTCCCGCGAGCTCCTTGTTTGCAAGGCTGGTCCTTGCCAACCTCTGGGAACTAACCTGGATGTCAGGATGGGCCCACCATGCCCTAAATGATGTCAGGATGAGCCCACCATGCCCTAAATGATAACAGTGGCTCCCTGTGCCTCAACTGTGCCAACAATGCGGCTTATGTTGAATACCCGTTTTTCTTCCTGAAATCTGAAATTCTGGCAATGCTAGGCAGACAGCACCCCTCAGTAAAAATCCTGGGCTCAGAGTCACTGATGAGGGAGCCCCACTGGTAGACACAAGTGCACATATGTTGTCAAAACTCACTGCTGGAGCAATAAAGCATACCCTGTGTGACTCCACTGAGAAAGACTCTTGGAAGAGTGATGATTTTGCTTTTGTATGCTAAGTTCTGCATGTCTTCCTGGCAAATCACCGAACCTAGAAGGGAACTTGGGGATCCCAGACCAACCACAGATCCAAAAACTTGGTAAACTCCAAACAGAAAACTACATCTAAGCACATCACAACCAAAACAGTTTAAAACAGGGAAGAGAAATCTCAAAACATCAAGAGTAAGAATAACTGCTGGTTTCTTGATAGCAACTCTGGAACTAAAAGAAAAGGAAGCAGTGCCTTCAAAATTCTCAAGAAAAATGATTTCCAACCAAAATTCTATATAAAGTTTCAACCCCAGGTCAAAGTGTAATGACTGCATTTTCTGACATGACAAATTCCACAAAATTATCTTCCATAAATCCTTCCTTGGAAGCTATTGGAAGAAGTGCTCAATCAAAATGAGAGTAAAAACCAAGAAAGAAAAAGACACAGAATCCAGGATAAAGTTACTCCAAGCAGGAACAAGGTGAAGGGAATTCCCCGAAAGAGGGTGAAGAGCAACATAAGAGTGGCAAGGTTCACAAAGCAGAGAGGACTCTCAGGTGACATCAGAGAGGCTAGGAGTTTGTGAGAAATAGTTCTCCACAAAAACAAAACTAATCAAATGCTGAATATTTATTCATTCATTCATTATTTATTCATTCAGCATTTGATTAGTTTTGTTTTTGTGGAGAACTATTTCTCACAAACTCCTAGCCTCTCTGATGTCACCTGAGAGTCCTCTCTGCTTTGTGAACCTTGCCACTCAGCCTGGTGGGCTGCCATCTCTGGGGTCGCACAGAGTCGGACACGACTAAAGCGACTTAGCAGCAGCAGCAGCAGCAGCAGCAGCAGTATATAATCACAATGGAATATTACTTAGTCATAAAAAATGAAGTAATGCCATTTGCAGGAACGTAGACAGACCTAATCATACTACGTAAAGTAAGTCAGACAGAAGCAAATATCATATGGTACCACTTCTTTGTGGAATCTGAAATGACACATATGAACAAATATACCAAACATAAACAGACTCACAGACACAGACAACAGTCCTGTGGCTGCCCAGGGGAGGGGGACAGGGGAGGGATGGATTGGGAGTTTGGGATTAGCAGATGTAAACTAGTATATTTAGAATGGATAAACAACAATGTCCTACTGTATAGCACAGGGAACTATATTCAATATCCTGCGATAAACCATAATGGAAAAGAATATGAAAAAAGAATACATATATACACACATACATATATATAAAATTGAATCACTTTGCTGTAGAGTAGAAATTAACACAACATTGAAAATCAACTATACTTCAATAAAATATTTTTTTAATTTTCTAAAAACTTAATAGAATGCCTGCTATGTCTGAAAATCTTAATGAGAGAACTGAACAGTGAAAACTTAAGAGTTTTATTCATAAGTAAAACAAAGCAGCATAAACCCAAATAATTAACTCCATAAAAAAATGAAAGCTGTAAAGGAAAATCACAATTAGTAGTTGTATTGCTATGAATATTATTATTCAGAATTGCACATTGCTGAATCTAATCTGACTAGACCACGAGACACCTGTCTGGATGGAACAGAAGGATCCTGGGAAAGACCCATGTGTACCAGAGGGGAGAGCAGGTGAGAAGAGAACTCAGTATTTATCCATGTTTAAAAGCACATTACCAGCATACTATTTAGAGGAGTTGCAAACAAAACACCAAAGGCTGTGACTAAGACATGCCATGAACAGAATGGAAAGTTGGAAACAGTTCGTCCTCACCTTAGGAAGCTCAGGTGGCGTCTCTGCTGGTGTCAAAGAACGACTGCTTGCGCCGGAAGCACAGTCAGATATCTCCACACTTTCACGCTCTTCAAATTCATCACATTCACAAGCATCTTCCCTCTCACTGTCAATCTCCCAGTCAATAACCTGCAGGTCATCTAAAAATACAATTTTAAAATATTCTTAAATTGTATTAAATCTGTGTGTCCTCAGGATTTTTAAAAGACCCATGTTGTTCAACAATTTAAAAATATATTAAAAGGCAGAAGAAAGTATATTTCTACTTTTATCTACAAGCATCCCATATCTCCCACCTCTGACTGCCACCTCAATTCTCAACTTCTATTAGCTGCTTTTCTGTTCGTCTGGAGTTTCTTCAGCATTACTGTTGATATGGAGAGAGTTTTAGTATCTCGATAGAAGATCAAACCAGAAACAACATTCCCTGACACCAAAGCCTAACCCAGAGCAAGGCCCTAACTCTCCTCAGTTCTGTGAAGACTGAGACAGGTGCGGAAGCTACAGAAGAAAAGTTTAAAGCTGGCAGAGACTGGTTTGCAAGGCTTAAGGAAAGAAGTCACTTCCGTGACAGAAAAGTGCAAAGTGAAACAGTGAGTGCAGATGTAAAAGCCTCACCCAGTCATCCAGTGATTAGGCAAAGAGAATTCATGATGGTGGTTACACTAAACAACAGATTAGCAAATCAGGTGAAACAGCCTGCTACTGGAAAAGAGGCCACCTAGGATTTTCATCAGTTCAGTTCAGATGCTCAGTCATGTCAGACTCTGTGACCCCTTGGACTGCAGCATACCAGGCTTCCCTGTCCATCACCAGCTCCTGGAGTTTACTCAAACTTATGTCCATTGAGTCGGTGATGCCATCCAGCCACCTCATCCTCTGTAGTCCCCTTTTCCTCCTGCCTTCAATCTTTCCCAGCATCAGGGTCTTTTCAACTGAGTCAGCTCTGCATCAGGTGGCCAAAGTATTGAAGTTTCAGCTTCAGCATTAGTCCTTCCAATGAATATTCAGGACTGATTTCCTTTAGGATGGACTGGTTGGATCTCCTTACACTCCAAGGGACTCTCAAGACTCTTCTCTAACACTACAGTTCAAAAGCATCAATTCGTTGGCGCTCAGCTTTCATTATAGTCCAACTCTCACATCCATACATGACCACTGGAAAAACCATAGGCTTGACTAGAGACGGACCTTTGTTGGCAAAGTACTGTCTCTGCTTTTTAATATGCTGTCTAGGTTGGTCATAACTTTTCTTCCAAGGAGCAAGTGTCTTTGAATTTCATGACTGCAGTCACCATCTGCAGTGATTTTGGAGCCCAAAAAAATAGTCTGTCACTGTTTCCACTGTTTCCCCATCTATTTCCCATGAAGTGATGGGACCAGATGCCATGATCTTAGTTTTCTGAATGTTGAGCTTTAAGCCAACTTTTTCACTCTCCTTTTTCACTTTCATCAAGAGACTCTTTAGTTCTTCACTTTCTGCCATAAGGGTGGTGTCATCTGCATATCTGAGGTTATTGATCTTTCTCCCTGCAATCTTGATTCCAGCACAAGCTGGAATCATCCAGTCCAGCATTTCACACGATGTACTCTGCATAGAAGTTAAATAAGCAGGGTGACAATATACAGCCTTGAGATACTCCTTTCCCAATTTGGAACTAGTCTGTTTTTCCATGTCCAGTTCTAACTGTTGCTTCCTGACCTGCATATAGGTTTCTCAGGAGGCAGGTCAGGTGGTGTGGTATTCCCATCTCTTGAAGAATTTTCCACAGTTTGTTGTGATCCACACAGTCAAAGGCTTTGGCATAGTCAATAAAACAGAAGTAGATGTTTTTCTGGAACTTTCTTGCTTTTTTGATGATCCAACAGATGTTTGCAATTTGATCTTTCATAGATGAGCAGAAATCAGTGCTTGGCTGCAAAGCTACAAAGGACAGGCTGACCGCCTCGTTAGGGGCTAATGTAGCTGGTGGGCTGAGGTTGAGCCAGTGTTCCCCACCGTTCTGAAAATCCTAGGGTGCTTAAGCATCAAAGCTAAGTCTACTCTGCCTGTGCTCCAGTGACAGCACAACAGAGTCCGTGTGACAGCACATCTGTTATCAGGCAGTTTGCTGAGCACTGTGAGCCGACTGCTGAGACCTGCTCCTCAGAAAGATTCCCCTCAAAATACTAATATTCACTGACAATGTCCCTAGTCAGCCAAGAGTTCTGATGAAGATGTACAACAGAATGAATGTTGTTTTCATGCTTGATAACACAACATCCACTCTGCAGCCCATGGATCGAGGAATAATTTCAACCTTCAGGCCGTATGATTTAAGAAGTTCACTCCACAAGGCTACAGCTGCCATTGACAGTGATTCTCTGATGGATCTGGGCAAAGTCCACTGAAAATATTCTGGAGGGGAGTCAGCATTCTAGATGCCATTAAGAACATTCATGATTCGTGCAAAGGAAGAGGTCAAAATACCCACAGTGATAGGAGTGAGGAAGAAGTGGTTTGGAGCCTCACAGATGACTGTGAGGGGTTCAAAACTTCATGGGAGCAAGGGGCTGCAGGTGTGGTAGAAACAGCAAGAGAACTAGAAGTGGAGCCTGTAGATATGACTGAATTGCTCAGATCTCAGGATAAAATTCTAACTGGTGAGGAGGTGCTCCTAGAAAGTGGTTTCTTGAGATGGAATTGACTCCTGGTGGAGAGGCTGTGAAGACTGTTGAAATGGCAACAAAGGATGTAGAATATGACATAAACCTAGCTGATAAAGCAGCAGCAAGGTCTGAGAGGACTGACTCCAATTCTGAAAGAAGTTCTGTGGGTAAAATGTTACTGAGCAGCACTGCATGCTTCAGGGAAAATGTTTATGAAAGGAACACTCCATCGATGTTGCAAACCTCACTGTGGCTTTAAGAAACTGCCACACCAACCCCAAGCTTCACTTGAGTAGCCATCAACACTGAAGTAAGACCCTCCAGCAGCAAAAATGTAAGACTTACTAAATGAAGGCTCAGATGGTACATAGAAGTTTTAAGCAATAAAGTGTTTTTAAATTAGGGTGTGTCTATCATTTGTTTAGACATAATACTAGTGCACACACACTTACTAGACTACAGTAGTATAAACACATGACTTGTATGTGCTGGGAAACCAAAACATTCAGGTAACTTGTTTACTGCAACATTCACTTTACTTTACTGTGCTGGTCTGGAGCCAAACCCAAATACCTCCAGGTACTTTATGCTTTATATTATATTATTTATACTTTATATATTATTTTATATTGTACTTTAGAGAACTGGCTTTGATCAATTTTAACATGTTCAAGCCTAAATTGTCAACTGTAAAAATAATCCTGGTAATACCTACCTCTGAGGGAGTTATTGTGAGAAATATTATGAGAAAATGTTTCTAAAAGGTTGGGACTCAGTAATATCAAAATCAATGCTAAGTATTAGAAGAGAAGTGTAAGTTATTTGTATTATTAAAACACAATATATAATAGAAACTAAATTTCTTTAAAAAATTATCAATTTACCTTCACTGGCCCCATCTTCTGGACATAAAATGTTGCTGTTACAACACCTGCCTGTTCTAGAATGATATCCATTATCTCTTTGTGATTTAAAAGCTGTTTTATCTTCATCTGACAGATCACTTCCACTAGAACTCCACGTTATAGCTGCAAGTCCACTGGTACTCTTAGAGGTGGTAGGTTCTGCAAAAGAAAAAAAAAATCTTAATGGCCAATTGATTATGGTTATTGATCAATATGAGGTTTAATACATGCTACTTTGCCAAAGGCACAAATATACAAAGTTCTGTTGATAGTGAAAACAATGTCTTATTTCAAATCTTTCCAACTAAAGGTCTATGAGCAACCTGGCTAAATTAAATCCAAACTACAAGAAGAAAAAAAATAAAATCAAAGTTATAAAAGACAAGGAAAATGACTGGAGCACAAATGAAAAGTCAAAAAATAACCCTGAAATAACTATAAAACTATAACTTTGTTATAGAACTTTGTTATAAAACTATAACTTTGTTATAGAATATTTCATCAAGCCTTAAGGGTAAAAAAGTTCCCCAAAAAACAAAAAATCAATAATTATCTACAAAAGGAATGCTTCTGTGTGCTTCCTTTACTATACTAGGAGCCCTGGTAACAGCAGTTTGCTTAAAATGCTTAACAGCGAGCTTTTAAATTTAATTAACCTTATTTTCAGATTATAGTTGGTTCACATACAGTTGTCAGAAATAACAAGAGAGCCCTGGTATGCTTCAAGCAGCTGCTCCAGGGGTAACATTCTGCAAACTACAGTACAACATCACAGCCAGAATGCCAACAGTGATGCTGTCAAAACAGAGAACAACTCCATCACTGTGGGGATATCTTGCACTGCCTTTTCAAAGCCAGTAACAGAGCTCGCCTCCCCACCTCAATTCCTATTTCCTAGCAATCACAAAGCAATTTTTCACTTCTCTAATTTTGTCATTTCAAGAATAACATACAAATGATATCACCTACATCCCCTTTTATCACTGGCTTTTTGAGCTTAGCATAATTACCTGGACGTTCACCAGGCTGTTGTATGTACCAACAGTCACTTCCTTTTTTTTTTTTTTTTTTTTAAATTACTGAGCGCTGTTCTGTGGTGTGAATGAAGCACAACACGTTTAATCAGTTACCCCTTGAAGGACATTTGGATTGTTTTCAGTTTGGGGCTATGACGAATGAAGCCACTACGAACACTGTGTACGGGATTTCATGTGACTGCAATTTCATTCTCCAGGATCTCTAAGGGTATGACTGTTGGACTGTATGGTAATTGCATGTGAAGCCTTATAAAGAACCGCCCAGCTGTGTTCCAGAGTGGCCGTGCCATTCTACAGTCCCACAGCACTGTGAGGGTGATACAGTTTCTCCGTATCACCAGCATGTGGTGTGCTCACTATTTTTATGTTGTCCATTCTACAGACAGGAAATCTAGCAGGAATGGAGCATCTCCACTGCAGTGGAACCAAAGTTTAACAGAAAATCTTACTGATATTAATCAGAACAGATTAGATATCTAATAAAAATCAATTTTCCTATTCACATTGACTGGATAATTGAGTTATAATGCTAAAACCAAGGAAAAAACCCTTAACCACATTTCAATACACTATAAGAGATTAGATATTACAACTCAAGTTTTACAGAAGAGGAAACAGTATCAGAAACTAAATGGCTTCATTAAATACATATTTATATAACATCTTCGATACAGTAAAACCTTGAGGAAAACAAAAAAAAGAAGAAAATTCCTGCCCTCGAGGAATGCAACATTAATTAACTATGAAAAGAAAAATCAAATACTTTATTTGAGATATGTCACAGAATATTGAGGATCACACAAAAAAGTGAATGCTCCACTTTATACTAATCAGGAAAGGAAGATTCACTGACAAAAATGGTGTCTAGAAAATCAACACTTACAAAGGCACAAAAACATGAAATAGTAGTAAACATTTACTGAACACTTACTTTGTGTTATGAACATCTAGAATTACTAAAGTTGTCTATCCATCAAAATATAAAATTAAATGTAAACTATTCAGAATAAACAAAGAACCCATACTGATTTAAAGAGCTAATAAAACTAAGCTGTGAACTTACTTACAAAAGACATTATCAATCTTTTTCATTATTATGCATCTGGAAAAGTAATCAAAAGGGAAAAGTGGAATGCTCTATACACTGAATGTGTGAGTCCCCCAAAACTCACACATTGCAGCCTAATCCTCTGTGATGGCCTCTTCAGGAGGTAATCAGGTCATAATGGTGAAGCCCTCAGGAATGCAATTAGCACAAGGTGAAGTGAAGAGGAACTAAAGAGCCTCTTGATGAAGGTGAAAGAGCAGAGTGAAAAAGCTGGTTTAAAACTGAACACTCAAAAAACTATGATCACGGCATCTGGTCCCATCACTTCCTGGCAAACAGAAGGGGGAAAAGTGGAAGCAGTGACAGATTTTATTTTCTTGGGCTCCAAAATCACTGATAACAGTGACTGCAGTCATGAAATTAAAAGACACTTACTCCTCCAGAAGGAAAGCTATGACAAACCTAGACAGCGTACTAAAAAGCAGAGATAACACTTTGCCGACAGAGGTCAGTATAGTCAAAGCTATGGTTTTCCAGGAGTCAGATACAGACATGAGAGTTGAACCATAAAGAAGGCTGAGCGCTGAAGAATTAATGGTTTTGAATTGTGGTTCTGGAGAAGACTCTTGAGAGTCCCGTGGGCTGCAAAGACATCAAACCAGTCGATCCTATAAGAAATCAACCCTGAAATTCCTTGGAAGGACTGAAGGTGAAGCTCCAATATTTTGGCTACGTGATGAGAAGAGCCAATCATTGGAAAAGACCCTGATGCTGGGAAAGATTGAGGGCAGACGGTTAAGGGGGCAATAGAGGTTGAGATGGTTGGACGGCATCACCGACTCAATGGACATGACTTTGAGCAAACTCTGGGAGATAATGAAGGACAAGGAAGCCTGGCGTGCTGCCGTCCATGGGGTCGCAAAGAACTGGTCACGACTCAGCGAATGAACAACAAATCCACTGATATGTTAAGTTCTAACCCCAGCATCTCAGAATGTAATCGTATTTGGAGACTGGGTCTTTAGGTAATCAAATTAAAGTGAGAAGTTAGTGTGGGCCCCCATCTATTACGACAGCTCTCCTTACATAAAGGAGAAATCTGGACACCTAACCACACATGCAGAGAGGGAAGACCTAGGAAAGAGATACTTGGAAAAGAAACAGCCACCTACAAGTCAAGGAAACAAGTCAGGAGCACATTTCCTGGAAGGAACCAATCCTGCCAATATCTCACTTTGGAATTCTAGCCTCCAGAACTGTGAGAGATAAAGTTTCTGTTGTTTAAAATATCCTGTCTGTAGCACTTCATTATGGCAGCCTTAGCCATATGCTAACCCAAGTCGCTTTGGAGAGAAAGATGAGCAACAGAGGAGGGTCTGCCCTGAAAAAAACCTATGGTTCAACAGGGAGAAAGACACATCAAAAAATAACAATTTAAAAATTTACTGATGCCTTTCAAGGAGATTTCTGACCTCAACAAAAAACAGCCTCTGAGAATATATTCTGCAGAATATTTCAAGAAAAATAAAATAAAACACACTATTTTTTTTTATTACATGGTTTCATTTGCTTAGGAAACACATTTTCACATTTTTTAAAAAGTTCTTCCTTTTAAAGAAAATTACTATTTACAAAGGTTCCAGCCTATTTTTATTTCAGTTTTCTCTTCTTCCACCTGCTACAAACCTTCCGGCAAGATCCTTTGCCAGCAAGCAAAGGATCACCTCTCTCACCCCTTCTCTTCTCCTCCATCTCCTCCCCCTTCCTTGTCTGGTTCTCAGTACCTTTCGGGTAAGGAAACAGACATGGAGATAAGGAAATGGAGTCTCCCCGTTTTTTGCACACTTTGCCAAAGTATGTTCCCCCACTTTTGCTTCCCTGTTCTCAAAAAAATACTACTTCCACATTCTAGAAATTTTGTTAACAGCCTATCTTAAACTAACACTTTAAAAGTTACTATTTTTAAAATAAACCAGTTTCAGGGAATGCCTTGAGTTCCCTTTTCTATCAGTTTCTATTTATGAGTTTTTGGTAAATTATTAATAACACTTTGTTCTCTTAACAAGCTGCTTATGCTGTAAACAAATTAACTATACATGGATATATGCTTTTCCAGTCTATCAGAACATACTGGTCATTGCACAGAAAAGATAGTATAGCAGAGTAGGTTTTAGGTTGAATATACATTGGCATGGAAAACCAACTCAAAAGATGCTTTTGAAATTAAACACAAGGTAGCAGCTTATTTAATATTTCTTTCTCTGTCCAAGTTAAATTTGATTATACCTTCAAATCTGCAGAAAAAGGTATAACCCACATCGTGTAAAAGAAAGAAAGAGTTGATTCTTGAACAACCCAGGCGTGAACTGCACAGGTCTATTTACACAGAAATTTTTTTGTATGTACTACTACAGTCCTACACAACCCACAGGAGGTTGAATCTGCTGATGCAGAATTGCAGATAGGGCTGATTGTGAAGTTAGCTCCAGGCGAATTTCTGACTGTGTGTAGGGTCAGCACCCCAGCCCCCCATGCCAGTCATTCAAGGGACAACTGTACTATTTATTTTCTCCATACTTCATATTATGACAGCTTAGAAATTAGAATTAAATTGATCTTTGAAAATTACAACATTTGGCATTAATAATAGTAAAATTTAAATTCTGTAGCACCATCAGAAGATTACGGTATTATTTTACTATACAGTATTTTAAGAATCAAAAAAATTAGGAGAATTTTATTTTTCAATTGCATAAAAGGAATCCCCTTAAAATAATAATACAGCTTAAAGTGTTAAATCTCTTATTCACAGAAAGTTTTTCACTCAGCAGGACACTGAGCAGGCGCTCACCTCTCTGCCATCAAACAGAACAGCAATTGCTGCAGTTGTTACCATCTAAGTCCCTAAGTCATGTCCAACTCTCTGCGACCCCACGGACAGCGGCACGCCAGATTCCTCTGCCCTCTACCATCTCCTGGAGCTTGCTCAAACTCATGTCCATTGACTTGGTGATGCCATCCAACCATCTCATCCTCTGCCATCCCCTTCTCCTCCTGCCCTCAATCTTTCCCAGCATCAGTCCCATTTCCAATGAATCAGCTCTTCTCATGAAGTGACCGCATTACTGGAGCTTCAGCTTCAGCATCAGTTCTTCCAATGAATATTCAGGGTTGATTTCCTTTAGGACTGACTGATGTGATCTCCTACTAAGTGTTAACCTTTGAACAGGGATTTTTTTAATTCACAACAACCCAGTGAGATACACAAGTTTGAGACCTATTTTCCAGATGCAGAAACTGAAGCAAAGCATGCTTAGCTTGCTTTCTCAAGATACCACAGTCAAAACACAGTCGGGACATGGCACAATCAAATGAGACCCCCGAAGTCTGGAGTCACAACCCCTCCTGCCCAGCCTGAGGGTGAGCGAGTGTAGCAGCAGAACCTGCGGCCTCCCTGATAGTCACACCCCTTCCTCCTTACCAACAAAATCCCAGTTTTATTGGAGCAGAAACACATATGTTTAAAAATCCCTAATTTCACTGATGTCTCTTTTGGTGGAGGTGACACTGTGGAACAGATTCTGGCTAAAGGCAGAGGTCCGAGGGACAGTACTCCTTCTCAGAGGAAAGTTCATTTGGAGAAAATCCTCCCAAGTCTACACTTTTCCTGAGAACTGGGCCTGCAGAATTCAGCTTCTTCTTCACGACTACAAAAACAGACAGCAGAACTCAAAATGAGTCCAGCCCCCTGACCTTCTTGTTGCAGGAGATAAATTCAACCCATCCCTTCAAACACTTCAATACACTTTCCTACGATCCATAACTCCAAGTCTTCCCTAACCATCACTGACTAAGTAGTATAGTCCTTATATTACCGGTCATAACTTTATTTCTCAAATCAGATTCCTTTTAAAACCCTGCAGCCATGAATCTGAGCTTACCTACTGGGTTCTGTTGATAACAGTGAATTCAATAAAGAAACAAAAAAATTTAATAATTATCTATAGGAGGCATAAAAAATGGGACAAATGGTGAAAAAAGATGAGAGAGATGCAAAAAACACCTTTTTACATTGTTTGGGTGTTTTTTCTAACCATGAATATATAGTTTTTCCAAACGATATAAATGACTTTTTAAAAGAAAACAAATAAATCAAAGGAGGATATATTAGGCTTTTTTCTTTCCTGCCAAGAAATCAACAATATTACCTTTCTTGGGTCGACAGGATAATTCAAGGTGTTTTTCTGTAGTAGTCTTCTTTTCATCTGTTAATGACTTCAAGCAGATAATGGTAACAATAATAATAATAATTAATAATGATGTAGTAATTCATGTGACAAGAGCTAAAAACCAACATTACATAAAATATTCAAGAACTTACACTACACCCCTTTAACATATTCGTCTATTTTCCTTTATTTACCAACAAGTATTCCCAAAGCACATATTTATAATTGCATTTTTATATTTTTCCAGAATCTAAACAGAGGACTGTCTTTTTAGAGTTGATAACAGTGGTGAGCACTCCTTCTTACGGTGAGTACTTCAAAGTTACCACATAAACCAAAATCAACCAGAATCCCCCAGTGTCATCAGGTCCTGATACATAAGCATTTCATTAAATAGACTTCTTTTAAAGGTAGGATGCTCAACAGTGTCATCTTCTGAGAATATTTCCAGTATGCATCCCTACTTACAAAGTGCAAAGTCCTACATGACAGAAAGAGGTGAATACTACTATGCCACGATTGTAGGGAATTCAACGATGAGAATAACAAGGAACACATCAATTACAGTGTTCTGAAAGAAAATAAGGAAGGGAATTCCAAAGAAATGTAAGTATAGTGGCGTGAACTCTCAGGAAGCTAGGATTTATCGCTCAGCGTTCGGGGAAGACAGCATCATGACTTTACCGGAGTGCCAGGACTCTTCAGAAATCCTTCTCCACACCTGAGCCATGCTTCAGACAGGGAAGCCACAGTCCCCACGGTCCTGAGCCCTGCTCGTCTGCATGGTAGGGGACTCTCTCCTGGAAAGGACGGGTACTCTGCATCCCGATTTCTTTTTCTCTGTAGAAACAGTTTTCAAAGAAAAAAAATAAGGAAATCAATTTCATTAAATATACACTAACAAATGGCATTGGGGAGCAAGCCCAGCAATGGCATCAGTGAGGACCCAGTTTTTATTTCATTTTCATGTAGAATTTCCATTTTAGTGTCTTTTTAGAGAACAGTATTTCTCCAGTCTTTAAGGACTTAGCTCCTTCCATGGGCTTCGGTGGAGGCCGTGGGGCAACAGCTGCAGGTCTGCTTCAGGGGGAAGGTCCTTCTGGGCTTCCTGGGAATGACTCCTGACCCCCTGGCTGTGAGTGACACGGCTCATACAGTAAGGTAGTTTCACACACAGCTCGTGAAGCACACAGGCATTGGAAACACTCGTTTCAGCAATGTCTGATGGCTTCAGCCTCTACTTTGTTCCAAATGAGGAACTTCTTAATGGCCTTGTTCTTGGGCACACACTGGGCACAGCTGGTGCATGAACAGGCTGCACGTGGCCTCGGCCCTTCCTAGACACGACCATCGTTTTTTCCTTCTGTGGTCATTTTGGAAATGGAAGCAAGGAGGCAAGAGAGAACTGGCAGAGTTTGCAAATTGTCTCTGAACCTCCACAGAAAGAAGAGTCAGAAGACAGCAAAACTAAAAGGGCTTGAACAACACAACTAGACAACCAACTCTAAAATACAAGTGGATAAGGACAAACCATGAACCCTCCAAAGTCCTGCATGGTATCCCATCTGACAGGAAAGAGCCAAGAGAAGCAAGAAAACAGAGGAGGGCCGAGCACAGAGGCAGCTGGTGTGCAGCAGGCAGGAGAGCAGCAGCTGAGAATGCACCAGAAATGGGAGGGCAGGGGCTCCACCCGAGACCCAAAGGAACCAAGGAGCTTACGACCAAAAACGGTGACAACACTGATTGTTTTCTCTCAAGCTATTTTATTTAGGTTTTTTTTTTTAATGTCTACGACAAACAATGGAGAAGGAAATGGCAACCCACTCGGGTATTCTTGCCTGGAGAAGTCCACGGATAGAGGAGCCTGACGGGCTACAGTCCATGGGGTCACAAAGAGTTGGACATGACTGAGTGACTAACACAATACGTGACAAACAAACACTCACCTTATAAGTTCTTTAATTTGCATTTTATTTTAAAGAAAATTTTAGATTTGCATTGGGAATTAAATTAAGGTAACCTACTAGAAGCTGATCACTTTATCAGAAATAAAACCCCCCAACCAATGACACTGCAGTTTTAAAAAATAAATTAAGATTAAAATACACCATTAAAACTTCCTTAATGAGGAAGAAGGGAACAAACTCATAAACATAAATTCAGCCATAACATAGATGGCATTTTAATACTTAAGAGGTCTAAGCTTGTTTCCTCTTATGTAGAAATTCCCGTGGTGGGGAGAACTGCAAGCAAAGAGGCATCGACCTCAGGAAGGTGCCACCTCCACCACAGTGCAGCTATCTGAAGAGGTTCACTGAGTTACCTAGAACAGTAAGGAAACTGGGAAACATCATTTGGTCTATTCAGTTCTTGGTCTATATATATACATATATTTTTAACTCCCGAATATCTCTCTAATACAATAAATCGGTCCAGGTCGGCTCCTCAGTAAAGTGGGTGATACCAGGAATGGGACAGGGAAGGACAGCATGAGCCTGAAATATCCTGAGCCAGAGAGTAAGAAACTGCTCAAGGAATAATGAGAGCATGCAAAAAAGACATAGGGGCCTGCATGAAGGGGCCCTCGTGGCCAAATGTGGGACATTCCAGCATCAAGTAAGTAATGATAGTAAAGGATTATAACCAACTGAACAAAATAAGAATGTAAGTCTACAACGACATAAACAAACAAATGACAGATTTAGAATATCATCAATGAAACTAGTAGGTGAAGTTTGAGGATGAAGAGAATATATACATGGTCACAGAACATCTCCCCAGAAGTGACTTATTAATTCCAAAGGGAAAAACAGTAACTTTACAGTGGAGAAATCTTTCAGACACCATCTTAATCAAGTCATGAATGTTGATGCAAACCATCAACAAGTGCTTCTTGATATGAGGCACCGAGCAGAATATAAGTCAACCTCCACAATATTACTACCAAAAACACATAACCTCAATCTCAACACTGAAAACATCAGACAAACCTAAAACAACTGGACTGCCCGCCTCAACAAGGACCCGGCCAAGAAACACGGAGAGAACCTGAGGAGCTAACCCAGATCAACGTAAGGCTGCAGAGGCATGGAGAGAAAATACAGCATGTGATCCTGGACTGGATCCTGAACCAGGAAAACAGACCATTATTAGGCAACTGATCTGAGAACACGGACATGAGTTGGTGATGGACAGGGAGGCCTGGCGTGCTGCAGTTCATAGGGTCGCAAAGAGTCAGACACGACTGTGCAACTGAACTGAGCGGATCTGAGAACTGGAACAAGCAGACAGAGTGGGGCCATGAACCTCCGCTGGGAACATGCATGTCAGGTGACTCGGAATTTTCCCTGCTCTACATGCCTGCAAGAGACTATAAAAGCACCATGAGCAGCGATTCAGGGATTACAAATAAAGTTGAGCAAGGAGGCAATTTCATAAATATACAGTCTTTGAAAAATGAGAATTGACTGTACTTTGAACGGAGCATACTTAGAAAGAAGCAACTAGTTAAAACCCAAAAACGTTAAATTCTGCTTTACTATCCACATCAGCCCCTCACAGACCACTTTTCCTTCCTCTCACCTCTCTGCTCAAATTTTCACTTCTTTCACATCAGGTGTATGTATTTACTCATTTTGAAACTTTATTCCTTTGATACCAAATGCATGCCACTAGACATCTGTGGGATACTCCCTTTGGAAAGAAGTGAAAATTTCTAAATATTGCTTTGGATATCATGTAATAAATTTGGAGAACAAATCAAATGTCTACCAATACAAAGTTTACTTGGGTATCTGAAAAAATCTCAGTGGCTCTAGCCACATACTCAATGGATGTCAACACTTTTCACCCAGGAATTGATCTACATTAAGGAGAGAGAATGAGGAACAGATGTGAAGTTTTAACTACATCAGCGAGTATGCCCGCACTGTGGTGCTCAGAGCCTGTCCTGTGAGGTTTACTGAGTGCGTGTTTTTTTCAGAGACCCTTCCTCTGCTCTGACAATAGAACATCTCTCAGGCTTGTCACTCACTACTTTGGTTACATCTGACCCGTCCTCTGCTTCTCTGGATTTCATCCACACTCAAGATTCTTCAGGGACTAGAACCCTGTAACTTAACATAAAGGACAGAATTCTAAGGTCCTGCTTTCCAGTCAGCCAATGCAGACACTCTGCAGGCCCCGGGACACAAAATGAGCAAGAAGGACCCCACCCTCCAGCAGCTCAGGCAGGAGTGACACAGACCCTCCCACAAGTGCAAGGACAAAAGGGTCTGAGCCCCAGTTCGGGCAGCTCCCAGCCCGGCCCTCCACAGCCCTCTTCGGCGGTCCCTCCGACTGCCCCAGCCAGTCTCGTTTCCCGTGCTGCTGCCAGGCGGGGCATTTCCAACACCACACCTGCATCCACGCACGCTGTGCCAGACGTCTCCTCTCCTCCTCTGGTCTCTCTAACAGATTCCTCCACAGATCATGCTCATCTTTTCCATGAAATATCCTTCAAAGTCTCCATCAACGCCCTCCCTCAGGGACCCCATCCGGTTTCTTGCCCAACTTACCCCTTGCCCTGGAGTAAGAGCTCCTGAGGGCAGGAGTCCCGTGCCTCTGCACCTCATCCCCGCTGCACAGCACCCCCCCTGAGGTCCTCTTTACATAACTACTGAACAAACAGGCAAATTCTGTGACTATTACACCAGATCTGTCACAAAATTTTTAAATATCCAAGGTAAGTCAGTCAGTAAGTATAAGCCTATGGGGAAATGCAGCCCACTTCATTTCCATTTTATCCACCTATGGTCAAAAACAATACCTCCAGCATCCCTCTCTACATGGCTAGACAGCATGGATACTTCTCTCTCCACAGTGTTCACTCTGCCAGAAGCAGGTGCTTACAGGGCAACTTCACTACCCAACCTTCTCGTTCATCCACCTTTTTTTTTTTTTTTCCACAAAAAACACACACACTCCCCAACCACAGTTTTGGGCACCCAGCATGGTCAAGGTTAATCATAGGACATCGGCCTGTCCACAGTGACTGGTCCAGTAATGCCACGGGACCCAAGCTGAGGCGGTCAGAGACCCGCTCAGTGGGACCACTGGAGAAGATTCTCTTCTCAACTTGGTCAAGGGTGTGTCCCCAAAGCAGCCAGCCACCTTATCCCATACAATGGGAAGAAACCTGAGAAAGTCAGAAGAGGAACAAGCCATGCTCCAGGCTAGAGGGCAGGTCCCCAAGCAGCCCAGGTGCCCAGATGCTGTGAGCTGCAGGCCAACGCAGCAATCTTCCAAGCCTCTATCCAATTTAAATTGGCCTTCAACCGCCAGATACTAAAAGAGCTGAGCCACAGTATTCAGTAAATATCTATACTGAGCTGAAGTGACTCACTGAGCCCTCTGAAGGTACACAGCCAAAACCCATTTTCACCTTCAATGACCTTGGGCTCTAACGACATAATTAGAGTGGAGGAAGAAATAGACCAACATTGGGCTGATGAGCTCAGAAACAGGTTCATGAGTGAATGTTTCCTGGAGAAAGCTCACTCTGACTTGAACAAAGGAAGAAATATACTTTGGTGACGGCTACCTGTAGATCCTGGGTTGTCCAGGCTAGTCAATGTCGTGAGCTATTATCCTCCTTAAGCACAGAAATACCCAGGAAATTTCACAAGCAGAACACAAATCCTTTCGCCCTCATCTTCAGGCTGTGCTGTCACACTGGTCTGGCCTGAGTCACAGCTGTGCTACCAGTTGGCTACATTTACAATTCTCAAGACCCAGTTTCTGTGTCAGTAAAATATGGATAATAGATGCACGTATCTCAAGACCACCACCAAGATAAAATCTGTACTTAAAAACGATACTGTGAGATGATAGTACCATATACCACCATAACAGAAGGAAGAAGAAGAGTTGGTTAATATTCAGGAGAGTTAATATGAGAATGTACTTTAGACATTTTTAATAAAGATGTTTACTAGGATTCACAAAAATACTGTTTCAATCTAATGACCAGCTTTAATATTTCAAAACTCAAAAAAAGAAAATGAAGTTTACTGATTAGCACCCTACAGTCTCTCAGAGAGTTTAAGGAGCAGAAAGGAATTAAATGACTCGTTGGAAAAAGCCAGTGTATACACACACAATGGAACATTATTCAGCCTTAAAGAAAGAAAAAAATTCTGACACAAGATACAACATGGAAAAACCTTGAAGACATTAAGCTAAGTGAAATAAAAGAGACCCAAAAGGCAAACACCGTATGATTCCACTCACATGAGGTCCTCAGAGTCATCAAATTCACAGAGACATAAAGTAGAACTATGGTGGCCAGGGGCTGGGGGAGGGAAAAATGAGGAGCTGTTGTTTAAATGGGTAAAGGGTTTCGGTTTGGGATGACAAAAAATTCTAGAGATGGAAGGTGGTGACAGTTCCAAAACAACAGGAAAGTAGTGTCACACACCATACACTTAAAATCGTTAAAACAGTAAACTACATTATTTTACCACAAGTTTAAAAATTGCTATCAAGGGCAATGCACATCAAAATCATCAGGTATGCTTCTGGAGACAGGAGATCCTCAAACCTCAAATGAGAACCCTGAGTGAGGAGAGGCTCAGGAATTTGCATTTCAGCAACCATCTTGCTGAGTCTTCCACTATTACAGTTTGAGAACTGCCACACAGCACACTGGGTTAAAATCCGCACTGTAAGGGGAAACTAAACACACAACCGTCTCTGCACATACTTGGAATTTTCTATAGCTGTCAAGTACACACTGTTGGGTAAAACAAGTAAAAATACCATTGGCTCTGCTGAGCTTTTGAAAAGGCCAAGGGAGAAACCTATGAAGCTTTACATCCCAGGGGCTGGAGGCTGTAAGAAGGAAATCTTCAAAGACCAGGATGCAAGTCCCAAGACACTATATTCAGGCTCCAAACTCTCCTACCATAGACAGTTCCACTCCTCAAGCCGTCATTCAACCATGCACAAGTTTCTCTCTGCTTTTTTTTTTTTTTAATCTCTCTCTTACCATGACCCCATCTAGCTATCCCTTGCTCCTTCTCTTCCCTAGCACACTTACATAGAGACTACTGCAACTTCATTTCTTCACTAACCTCTCCTCAAAACTGTTTTCCCTTTGATGAATGTATTGCTTCACACTCATAAATGTACAGGTATCATTATTTTCATAAATAAATGACAAGAACTGAAAAAAGAATTCAATGTGTCATGTCCAATTCTTTGCAACCCCACAGACTGTAGCCCACCAGGCTCCTCTGTCCATGAGATTCTCCAGGCAAGAATACTGGACAGGGTAGCCATTTCCTTCTCCAGGGGATCTTTCTGACCCAGGGATCGGACTGGCGTCTCCTGAGTCTCCTGCATTGGCAGGCAGTTTCTTTACCAGAGCCCCCTAGGAAGCCCAGGTGAATTCAATAAACTGGTTCAAAATAAGGAAAGACTTATACAGAATGTTCAAAGGGAAAATTTTTTGAGATCTTCATAAAACTGTGGCCAAGAACTCAGGCACTAAGTATGCTTCTCTTCTTTCTGTAAATAAATTAGTTATTGGGTATACAAAATACACTGTTTTTCTCTGTCATAGTTTTTAGGAGGAGATAACCTAGAGTTACACAAACTGGACAGGTTTTCTTACAAATAACTTTTACAGAAATTGTTCTTGTGTGTTTCAATCTTTACAGAAGTATTCCTTTTTGTGTCTTGACATTACAATAACTTTTTTTAAAGAATCACTCTATTCCACTATTTGTCTATTACAAAAACTGAGTACAAAATTGTGTACCAGGGACCAGGCTAGCCACTGACACACCTGTTTTAATACACTGCTGCCCGATTCGTGTCTTCTGATTACACACATTTTAGCTGTATCCTTAAAACAGATAATGTTGTATTCTGCTGTTTTTCTTTGCTCAATGGGAATTTTCTGATGCTCTACAAAAGTCCTACCCCTTAAAAGAAGAGAAATCAAACCTATGAGTTCATAAGAAGCCAATGGAAACCATTTATACACAAGAATCAATGTTCTGTTTCTGACTATATCCGGATGGAAAAAAATATTCAGAATTTATTTTCAAGTATATATCTATTAACACTAATGACTGTAAGTTTTAAAACAGTAACATCAATTTTGATGTAGATACAAGCATTGATAGAAAAAAATATTTGCAGGAAACGCATGAAAGTGCCTGTGTCACCTGACTGCAGATTGACAGGTGATATTCTCTAGTGTATTATTTTATAGCAATTTTATAATAGGTGTGTATTATTATCAGAAAAGACAAAAAAAAAATTTAACTGTTCTAAACTGTACACACTAAAATCCCAAGTATCTTTCCAGCTTGAGTCTCTGTTCCAAAAGGAACCTAAGTACTCCCCCTGCTGGTTATTTAAACAATTCCCCAAAAGTAAGAGCAATGGTTAGAAGGCAAAGATTTCTTAAATCAAATCATATCAAAAGACAATGATACCTGAACTATGAACTTCAGAGCAAGTTAACAGGATAGGATATCAGGAAACAACGTAACCACTCTAAAGCTTTTCTTTCCTAAGTTTCTTTAGCTACCTCCTTCAATGTCTTCCATACCTTCAAACTTTTTTCTCCATACATCTGAATCCATTAGCTTTGCTGATCAAAATCCAAATTATGAAGCAAAGTATTAAGAGTACTGAATTTTTAACTTTCTTTTCCTAAATATATACACGGGCCTTGATTACGTGCTCAGTCACTTCAGCTGTGTCCAGCTCTTTTTGCTCCATGGACTGCAGCCCAGCAGGCTCCCCTGTCAATGGGATTCTCCAGGCAAGAATACTGGAGTGGGTAGCCATTCCCTTTTCCAGGGTATGTTCCCGACCCAGGGATCGAACCTGCCCCTCCTGTGTTTCCTGCACTGCAGACAGATTCTTTACCTCAGAGTCACGAGGAAAGCCCAACTCCATCTGCACTTATATTTTAATTAAGTCATTTAAGACAAAATGGACATTAGGAGACACTGGAACAATGTCTTTAAAATTCTGAGGAAAACTGGTTTTCAATCTAGACTTATATACTCAGCCAAATTATTAATCAACAGTGCAAACAAAATAAAGAAATTTTCAGACATGCAGAACTCAAAAAAACTCTTTATTAGGAAGATACTGGAGGATATATCACAGTAAAAGGAGGAAATAAGCCATATACCTGACTAGAGACAGGCATAAAAACCTTAATTACCTATAATTAAGTAAAAAATGATGTAAAGAAAAATATGCAGTGATTATTTCCTATATTAAAATAATGGCTGCACAGAAAGGAAACAGTATATACTACTTGAGTTTTCAATGGACCATATTTATGTGACCATAGTATTAATATTCACTTCTGGTTTAGCAAAAAAACTGTAACATAACTATACAAGAAAGGTTAACAGAGATATGGAATGCTCACAGGGAGCTATGTCCTGATTTTCTATAGTAGGTAATCAACAGATTTAAAGAAAGTGAAAGTGAAAGTCACTCAGTCATGTCTGAATCTTTGCAACCCTATGGGCTACACAGTCCATGGAATTCTTCAGGCCAGAATACTGGAGTGGGTAGCTGTTCCCTTCTCCAGGGGATTTTCCTAATCCAGGGATGGAATCCAGGTCTCCCACATTGCAGGTAGATTCTTTACCAGCTGAGCCAAAACGTGTTTTTTAAAATAAGGAAATAAACTCCACAAAAAATAGCTAAAAGAATGTGATTTGCAAACTTCTAACCTAAACAAAATGGTACAGATTTGTTTCTCCCAGCTTCTGCCAAGCAAGAACAACTATCATCCCTGGAAGTACCACAGAGACTGGTGAGAATTCTCGAAGGTGGCAAGAAGGTGGCAAGCTGGTTGAAGAGCCCAAGACTGAAGGAATAACAGAGCAACAAAGTGCCTTATGTCCCAGCATCCAACAGAAGGTCACCCAGATCCCATGTGTCCCCACCTGCAATCTACCTCATTCCTCCACTTGATCAAGCAGGAGTCTCTCTGACAATATCAAGTAAGCCAAGCACCACCAGCGAGAGCAATCACGAGCCCTACAGATAAGTGATCAAGGGAATCCCAATGCACTCAGACCTCCTTCTTCATTAGAGGTTTCAGGACAAGGAAGAGAGAGGAGAAAGGTGGAGAAGACATGAGTGTCAGTAAGACAAATCTCCACCACAACAGAAGATTCACTGATGTCAGAGGCATGGGGGCAGGAACATAGCATGAACCTGACGAGGGAAGCTTCTTGGTCACTCTGTGCCCCGAGACTGTCTGCTCCCTCACCGAGAGACACGCAGCAGGGCAGCCTGGGGAACCATCCTCTGTTCCCTCAGGTTCCTGGCACTAGATATGCCAGGCAGACCAACACCATCACAAAGATTCTAAAAATTAAACTATCACTGAAACCACAGTCCACAAAAGTAGGTCAGGACCTGAGTGCTTGATCGTAGCAGCATACTACTAAGATAAAACACTTAAATGGAACCCAGCATCTCCTAAATGGACAAAATGTCCAGAGTACAACTGAAAAATTGCTCTTCACTAAGAATCAATACTATCAAAAAACAAGTAAGAAAAAAGTTAACTGATGCCAACAATTAAATGAATCTTGTGCTGGAAATACCTAACAAGAATTTTTAAATAGCTGTCATAAAAATGTTTCAACCATCAACGTCAAGTTCTCTTGAAACAATGAAAAACTAGTAAAAAAAGAATTATTTTAAAAAGACCAAATGGAAATTATAGAACTGAAAAGTACAATTATCAAATTAAAAAATAATAATAAATTACCAAAAAAAAAACACTACTGTATGGACTCAGTAGTAAAATAATTACAGAAGATAAAATCAGTAATTTGTAGGCCAATCGATAGAATTCACCTAATCCGAATAACAGATTAAGAGAATATCGTTTAAAAAAACCTGACTAGAGCCCCAGAGCCTGTGAGACAGTAACAAGATTCATCATTCATACCATCAGTGCCCCGAGAGGTAAAGAAAAAGAAAGGAGATTGGAAAAATATGTTAAAACATATCAGCTTAAAATTTCCTGCTATTGCTACTGCTGCTAAGTAGCTTCAGTCGTGTCCGACTCTGTGCGACCCCATAGATGGCAGCCCACCAGGCTCCCCCGTCCCTGGGATTCTCAATGCAAGAACACCAGAGTGGGTTGCCATTTCCTTCTCCAATGCATGAAAGTGAAAAGTGAAAGTGAAGTCGCTCAGTTGTGTCCAACTCCTAGCGACCCCAGCTACCAGGCTCCTCCATCCATGGGATTTTCCAGGCAAGAGTACTGGAGTGGGATGCCATTGCCTTCTATACTTGGCCAAAGGTACAATACTTCTACAGATTTAATAAGCTAAATAAACCCAAAGCAGGATAAACCTAAAGAAACCAATGGTGAGACATCAAAATTAAACTTTTAAAATCCAAAGACAAAAAAAAGTTTGGAAAAGGGTCATGATAACATATTGCCTATATAGAAATACCAATTCTAGTGGCAAAATTCTTATCTGAAACCTTAGAGGCCAGAATGAACTGGAGTAATTATTTTTCAATTCTTAAAGAAAATAACTGTAACTCACGACTTGATATCCAATAAACAGTCAATAAACAATAATAGTCAAAACAATAAACAATAAATATCCTCATCAGTAAAGAGAAAATAATGACATTTTTAGACCAAAAAAATATATAATACTTAGAAATCAACAGATGTATAAAGATTGGTAAAAAGAAGTCCTCAAACAGAAGAAAATGATTTTTTAAAAATCTTGTCATCAGTGATGAAAAAGGAAAAACAGAAATTACAGATATATGGATAAATACTAAAGACAATCCTTCTCAAGAACTGTACAAATCACATTCAATAAATATGAAATATGAAACAAGTTACAACACTAGCTGACATTAAAGATAAAAGTGAAGATCCTATATTTTACCAGAAGTGGTAAAATGCTGCACATGTAGACTGTGGTAAGTTACATACGTATTATTGTATACCTAGAAAAACCATCGAGAACACAATAAAACAAGATAAGCTAGGAATAATTATAAGTAAGTCAAACTGGAAACCTAATAATGTTTAAGTAGCTCTAAAAAGTCAAGAAGAGAGAAAGGAAAAAAACAACAGAAAGAAAGTCACCAAAAACAAATAACAAGATGGCACTAATATATCAATAATTATCTCTTACATGTAAATGACCTAAGTACATCCAACAAAACACAGAGCCTGGCAGAATAAACTGAAAACATGAACCAATTACATGCTGTTTGGAAGAAACTCAAGTTCAATATTACAGTGACACTGAAAGTAAACGAATAGAAAGATATGCCAAGTAAACACTGACAAGAACAGGGGCTGCAATATTAGTATCTGGTAAAGTAGACTCAGGTCAAAGACAGATATTACACAATGATAAAAGGATAAATTCAGCAAGATATAATACTAATTTTATAAACACCCAACAACAGAGCCTCAAAATGCATAAAATAGAACTGATAGAGCTGAAAGAATAAACAGTGAAATCCACCAATGTAATACTGGGGATTTCAACACCTGCCCACCGTGCTCAGCAGCTGATAGAACTAGTTGGGAGAAAACAAGCTAAATGATACAAGACCTTACACACACACAAAAACAAACCTAATGCCTGACACAGAGAGAACAGCCCACCTGTCAAAAACAAAATACATATTATTTCACCAAACAAAAAGGAATATTTACCCAAATAAAGCAGATTCAGAGTAAATTTAAACGACTGAAATCATACAGAATGTGTGGCTTGATCATAAACAAATTAAGTTAGAAATCAGGAATGAAAATAAATGCTAAACACATGACTAAAAAATAACAAATCAAACATACAGACTTTAAGAGAATTTTTAAAATATACAAAATTAAATGAAAAAGAAAACATCAAAATATATGGGATGTAGCTAGAGCAAAACTGAGGGAAATTCATAATACTAAATACAGTTGACCCTTGAACAACACAGGTTTGAACTGCGTGAGTCCACTTACACATGGATTTTTTTTTTCAATAAATATATACTCCAGGAGCACATGATCCACAGTTGCCAGAACCCATGGATGTGGAACCGTGGATACAGAGGGCTAATTATAAGTTAACCATGGATTTTCAACTGCACAAGAGATCAGCCTCCTAAACCCTGCACTGTTCAAGGGTCAACTTACTGTCACTGGAAATAAAGGAAATCTCAAATCAATAACAAAATTCCAATCTCAAGAAACTAAAGGAACAAAAAATAAAGCAAGCAAAAGGAAGAGAATAAACATCAACTGAAAAGAGGAAAACAATTACTTCTTAAAGCAATGAAACCAAGGGCTGATTCTTCAAAGATAATGACAATTGATACACTTTTAGCATGACTGACAAAACACAAGAACAGAGAAGACACAAATGACCAATATGAGTTTAAAATAGGGGATATTACTACAAATTCAACAGTCATTAACAAGATAAAAGAACACTACAAACTTTGCACCCAAAATTCAGTAACTTAGAGGAAACCAACCAATTCCTCAAAAACTACAACTCAATCAAGGATAATGTGAACAAACCTCATAACCATCAAATAAATTAAATCTGAAGTTTAAAAGTCCATGAAATTGAATCTGAAGTTTAAAAGTCCCTGAAAACAAACCACTAGGCCCAAGTGATTTCATTATAGGGTTCTAACTAACCTTTAACACAAGAATTAATGTCAATATTATATAATAACTTCAGGAAAATAAGAGAGAACACTTCCAAACTCATTTTAGAAAACAAATGTTACCCTGATAGAGTCAAGTAAAAACAGTATAAAAAAGAAAACTGCAGACCAAATGTCTCTTATGAATTTAAGTGCAAAAAAAAAAAAAGACTCAACAAAATATTAGCAAAAGGAATCCAACTTATATGCAGAGTACATCAGGAGAAACGCTGGGCTGGAGGAAGCACAAGCTGGAATCAAGATTGCCGGGAGAAATATCAAAAATCTCAGATATGCAGATGACACCACCCTTATGGCAGAAAGTGAAGAAGAACTAAAAAGCCTCTTGATGAAAGTGAAAGTGGAGAGTGAAAAACTTGGCTTAAAGCTCAACATTCAGAAAACTAAGACCATGGCATCTGGTCTCATCACATCATGGCAAA
>NW_011494680.1:5636569-5658569 GCF_000754665.1 Bison bison bison
GGCTTCAATAGATGGGGAAACAGTGGCTGACTATTTTTTTGGGCTCCAAGATTGTTGCAGATGGTGACTGCAGCCATGAAATTAAAAGACACTTACTCCTTGGAAGGAAAGTTATGACCATGAGAAGGCGATGGCACCCCAATCCAGTACTCTTGCCTGGCAAACCCTATGGACGGAGGAGCCTGATGGGCTGCAGTCCATGGGGTCGCGAAGACTCGGACACAACTGAGCGACTTCCCTTTTACTTTTCACTTTCATGCCTTGGAGAAGGAAATGGCAACCCACTCCAGTGTTCTTGCCTGGAGAATCCCAGGGACGGGGGAGCCTGGTGGGCTGCTGTCTATGGGGTCACACAGAGTCGGACATGACTGAAGTGACTTAGCAGCAGCAGTAGCAGCAGACAGCATATTAAAAAGCAGAGACATTGCTTTGCCAACAAAGGTCCGTCTAGTCAAGGCTATGGTTTTTTCAGTGGCATGTATGGATGTGAGAGTTGGACTATAAAGAAAGCTGAGCACCAAAGAATTGATGCTTTTGAACTGTGATGCTGGAGAAGACTCTTTAGAGTCCCTTGGACTGCAAGGAGATCCAACCAGTCCATCCTAAAGGAGATTAGTCCTGAGTATTCATTGGAAGGACTGATTTGAAGCTGAAACTCCAAAATTTTGGCCACCTGATGAGAAGACCTGACTCACTGGAAAAGACCATGATGCTGGGAAGATTGAGGGGATGGGGATGGGGATGGAGGAGGGGATGACAGAGGATAAGATGGTTGGACGGCATCACCGACTCAATGGACAAGGGTTTGGGTGGACTCCGGGAGTTGGTGATGGACAGGGAGGCCTGGCGTGCTGCGGTTTATGGGGTGGCAAAGAGTCGGACATGACTGAGTGACTGAGCTGACTGAATGTTTACAAAGAATTACACATCAAGGTCAAGGGGAATTTATTTCAGGTGTCCATGGCTGATTCAACATGCAAAAGTCAGCCAATGTAATCTACCATATCAACGAGTTAAAAAAACTGCACCATCTGATACAAAAACAAAGCGTATGGCAAAATCCAAAACCAATTCAAGAAAAACTATAAACAAACTACAAGTAGAGATAAACTTCCTCAACCGAAGAGCAACTACCACAAACCTTCAGCTCACACCATACTCAACCAGGAAAGAATGAATGCTTTCCCCCTCAGATCAGTAACAAGTAAGGATGTCCACTCTCATCACTTCTTCAACATGGTACCGGAAGCTATAGTGAAGTGAAAGTGAAAGTCGCTCAATCGTGTCCAACTCTTTTGCAACCCCATGGACTATATAGTCCTTGGAATTCTCCAGGCCAGAATACTGGAGTGGGTAGCCTTTCCCTTCTCCAGGGGATCTCCCCAACCCAGGGATTGAACCCAGGTCTCCCGCAGGCAGATTCTTTACCAGCTGAGCCACAACTGGAAGCTAAAGCTGCTGCAATAAGACCAGGAGATGGGGTGGGAGGCAGGCGGTGAAGGATGGCTTTTAGAACATACAGCTTGAAAAAGAAAAAAGAAAAACAACAGAGACATTATAGTCTATGTAGAAAATCCCACGAAATCTACCCCCCACAATGACCAGTACTAATAAGTGAGTGGAGTGAGGCTACAGGATATAACATCAATGCACGAAAACCAATCCATTTTTAAATACTAGCAATAAACATATACAAACTGAAATTAAAAACAGAATACAATTTACAATCACACCAAAGGAAATGAAATATTAAGCATAAACTTACCAAAATATGTACAGAATCTACAGGCTAAAAAATTCAAAATGCTGATGAAAGAACCTAAAGAAAGATTAATAAACAGAGAAACATGAACTAGGAGACTCACAGGCATCTATCTGGTCCAGACTGATCTATAGTTTGAGTTCATTTCCTGTCAAAATTCCAGAAAGTACTTTATAGATATTGCCAGGCTATTCTGAAACTTTCAGTGAAAGCCACAGGCCCTAGAAAAGCTAAAACTATTTGAAGAAGAATGAAGTAGAAAGTCACTCTATCAGATGTCAAGGCTTATTACGTAACTCCAATAATCAAGACAATACATTTGGCAAAGAGACAGACATGTAGATGACTAGACTGCTTCAGAAAGCCAGAAGTAAAAACCAAAGTGCAATTGGTTTCTGACAAACACACAAAAGCAATTCAGTGGAGAAAGGAATAGACTTTCAGTAAATGGTACTGGACAACAGAACATCCATAGACCAAAAAATTAAAATTAAAAAAAAACAAACCCTAAACTGCTCACCTTATATGAAAATTAACCTAGACTTTATGGGAAAACCATGTAAACTTTTTGGCCAATCTAATATGTCACAAACTTAAACATAAACTATTAAATGGCAAAGCTGTTTGTGAAAAAAAAAAAAAATCTTTAGGTTCTATGGCTAGGCAAAGAGTTTATATAAATTTGATAGCAAAAGCACAAACTAGCAAATGGACATTGTAAAAATTTTAAAATGTTGCTCTGATAGAAGATATTTGGTAACAACATGTCCAACAAGGGACTAATATCTAGAATATTTTTAAAACACTCAAAATTCAGCAATATCCAAAAAAAAAAAATTGATTTAAAAATGGGTAAAAGACAAAACGTGGTCCATTTGAGACTGAAATGGCAGTCCATTCCAGTATTCTTGCCTGGGAAATCCCATGGAAAGAGGAGCCTGGCAGGCTAAGGTCCATGGAGTCACAAAGACACGACTTCGCTTCTAAGCAACAGCAAAAGACATGAACAGATATTTTGCAAAGAAGATAGACAGATGGTAAATAAGCACATAAAAACACATTCAACATTACTAGCCATCATGGCAATACAAAGTCAAGTCACAATGAGTTATCTGCACACACCTATAAAAATAGCTAAAATAAAATTGTGATGGACAAACTTCCAGAATAAGAGAATAACAACCTCTAAAAACCCATTCCTCCATAAGAGGAATAATAATAGTGGCAAAAAATAATCTAATTAATTAATTAACTATTTTTTTTCAAATTAATTTAATTTTTCAAAACTTTGGAAATTAACCACAGGCTCATAATCTGAACAGCATTCACTCAAAAAAAACAGCTTAATATCAGCAAGAACAGTGAACTTTTGGTGTTTTAACTTGCCCTCATCTCATACCCCCTCTTTAGCTCCATGGCAGCCTTGAAAAACAGCAGCCTCACAGCCCGGGTAGCTGTGTAGACTGATAGCCCAGCAGCCATAGGAGAGAGCAAACTGGGCTTGCAGCTGTCAAAAAGGCTGCTTCCTCAGAGTACTCTCCCTACCTGAACTGCCCGACAGCTAGTGGAGAAAAAAAAAAAACTACTCACAGAAATTACCGTAATTTGCTCTAACTCAGAGCTCACTCAGTGGGAAAGCCCTACCATCAGAGCATTTGTCTAAAACAATTGACAGCAATTAATTAATATTATAGCTGCCTGAGACAGAAACAGTGGATTAAGAAATCACACTGACAAAAAATACTAAAGGAATATCTGAAGAATGAGATGTCCATAGGCAGCACTGAAGAGCTGACACCTTCAGGGGATCTGGAACGCTATTTGTGTTTGAAGGGCTGTGTGTATGCCCAGGAAACCCTGAGAAGACCCTAGTACCTCAGGATTGAGGCCCTGCACAGAGTTACATGCCAAGCGTGTAAGTGTGTGTGCGTGCTCAATTATGTATAACTCTTTGCAATCTCATGGATTGTAGCCCACCCGGCTTCTCTGTCCATGGAATTTTCCAGGCAAGAACACTGGAAAGTCAAAGTGTTAGTCACTCAGTCATGTTCGACTCTTTGTGACCCCAAGGAGGGTGGCCCGCCTGGCCCTCTGTCCATGGAATTCTCCATGCAAGAATGCTGGAGTAGGTAGCCATTCCCTTCTCCAAGGGATCTTCCTGACCCAGGGATCTAACTCATGTCTCCTGCACTGCAGCCAGATTCTTTACAGTCTGAGCCACCAGGGAAGCCCCATAGGAAAGATAAGTTTCATTAAAATAGGCAAGAGGTTTGAATAGTCATTCACAATGGTGGTGGTTTAGTCACTAAGTCGTCTCACTCTTGTGACCCATGGACAATAGCCTGCCAGGCTCCTCTGTCCACAGTATTCTCCAGGCAAGAATACTGGAGTGGGTTATCATTTCCTTCTCCAGGGGATCTTCCCTGACCCAAGAATCAACCTCGAGTCTCCTGCATTGCAGGCAGATTCTTTAACGTTAACCACCGTGAGCCCTAAGGATACTGGAGTGGGTTGCCATTTTCTCCTCCAGGGGATAGTCGGTTATAAATTGCCAGAGTACAGAAGGCATGTATCAACATACAGTGAGTTCCTCAGTAAGACTGATGGACTTATTGGCTCAAAGCATTTAAAGAAATCTCTGTCCAATAACTCATAGACAAGTAAACTAACAATGGAGTGTCTTCAGCAGCTACACATGACAGAAAATTTTCCTCAGATTTTTGGCATTTACCTCAAACAGCCACTAATACCACATTTTATGCAGTCTGTGGGTCTGGGTTCACAGGACACGGGTTGGGACTGCAAGGCTCCTTTACCTCCAGCTCAAGGCGATGGCAATCTTCTCCTTGCCCCTTAATGGACCCAGCAGGAAAAGCTGGAGGTACCCCTTTTCCTGGGGGAAATATGAACATCACAAAACCAGACTAGGAGGGTCATCTCAAGCATTGGCAGGCTGGTTCTTTTCCACTAGTGCCACCTGGGAATCCCTAAACAAAATAAATAGCAATAACAAACCAAAAATATCCTCTGGAAAGGGGGTGGGGGAACTCAATGTTCAGAGTGGTCACTATATTCTAAATGTCTGGTTTTCAACAAAAAATTGTGAGACACATGAAGAAATAGGATGCAGTCAAAAAAAATTGTACCTGAGGGAGGCCAGAAGTTGGATGCACTAGACAAAAACTTTAAAATAGTTCTGTAAATATGCTCAAAGGAAAAAAAAAAAAAAAAGGAAATTGTCTTAAAACGTTAAAAGAAAACACCTCAGCAAATAGAGAATATAACGCCATAACAATTATTCTTTAGAAAAAAAGGAAAAAAAGCACAACAATAAAACAGAAATTCAAGATTTAAATAGTACAATAACTGAAATAAGATCTCAAGTGGGGCTCTATAGCAGATTTGTGCTAGCAGAAAAAAAAAGTCATCAACCTTTAAGATAGGAAAATTGAGCATATCCGAGGTGAAGAACAGAAAGAAAATAGAATGAAGAAAAATGAACAGAACAATGAAAGCAGTAGAAACAGTATTTCAAGAAATACAGACCAAAATCTTCCCAAATTTGATGAGCTATTAAATATATACCCAAGAAACTCAAAAAACTCTTGAGGATAAACTCAAAGAGACCAACTATAAACACATCGTGTCAACTGAAAGACAAAGAGAAATCATAAAAGCACAAGAGAAAAACGACTCACTGTGTAAAAGGACCCTTAGTAAGATTAACAGCTAACTGTCCACAAGAAATCATGAAGACCCTTCAAACAAACAGCAGCAGAATACATTCTTCTCACACACAGAGGAAAACTTCTCCTAGACAGAACAAGCCTCCATACACTGTAAAGGAGTGAGATCATATTATTACTATTCGTAAGACAATAATGGCAGAAAGTGAAGAAGAACTAAAGAGCCTCTTGATGAAAGTGAAAGAGGAGAGTGAAAAAGTTGGCTTAAAGCTAAACATTCAGAAAACTAAGATCATGACATCTGGTCCCATCACTTCATGGCAAATAGATGCAGAAACAGTGGAAACAGTGGCTGACTTTATTTTTCTGGGCTCCAAAATCACTACAGATGATAACTGCAGCCATGAAATTAAAAGATGCTTACTCCTTGGAAGGAAAGTTATGACCAACCTAGACAGCATATTAAAAAGCAGAGACATTACTTTGTCAACAAAGGTCCATCTAGTCAAGGCTATGGTTTTCTCATGTGTAGTCATGTGTGGATGTGAGAGTTGGACTGTGAAGAAAGCTGAGCACCAACTAATTGATGCTTTTGAACTGTGGTGTTGGAGAAGACTCTTGAGAGTCCCTTGGACTGCAAGGAGATCCAACCAGTCCATCCTAAAGGAGATCAGTCCTGGGTGTTCACTGGAAGGACTGATGTTAAAGCTGAAACTCCAGTACTTTGGCCACCTCATGCGAAGGGTTGGCTCATTGGAAAAGACTCTGATGCTGGGAGGGATTGGGGGCAGGAGGAGAAGGGGACGACAGAGGATGAGATGGCTGGATGGCATCACTGACTCAAAGTACATGAGTTTGGGTGAACTCCAGGAGTTGGTGATGGACAGGGAGGCCTGGCATGCTGTGGTTCATGGGGTCGCAAAGAGTCGGACATGACTGAGCGACTGAACTGAACTGAAGACAACAATACAATTAAATTAACAACAGAAATAAAACTGCAAAGATCACAAAAATGTGGAAATTAAACAAAAGACTCCTAAATACCCATTGGATCAAAGACAGAATCACAAGAAAAATTAGAAGACACTATGAGAAAAATGAAAAAATAAAATAGATAAAACTTGTGGATGTAGAAAAAGCAGCATTTACAGAGAAATTTATAGCCCTAAATACCTATTTTTAAAAAGAAGGCCTTAAAGTAACAGCTTAACCTTTCATCTTAGAAAACTAGAAAAAAAGAGCAAGTAATACAAAGCAAGCTGAAAGAAGGAAATGAGAACAATTAGGCAAAAATAAAATAGAAAACAGAACAACAAAGAATATAACCAAAAGTTGATTCCTTGAAAAGACCAAACTGACAGGTCTTGAGACTTCCCTGGTGGTCCTGTGGCTAAGACTCTGTGCTCCCAATGCAGGGGACCCAAGTTCAATCCCTGGTCAAAGAATTAGATCCTGCATGTCTCAACTAAAGATTCCTTACAGCCAAATAAATAAACAAAAATCAATATGAAAAACATTTTTAAAAACTGACAAAACTTTAGCTAAACTGACAAGAAAAAATAGGGACAGAGAGAAGATTCAAATTGCAAAAATAAGAAATGAAAGAAGAGAAGCACTACCAAACTAAGGATTATATAAAACACTATAAGATTATCCAAAATCACTGCAGATGGTGACTGAAGCTATGAAATTAAAAGATGCCTACTCCTTGGAAGAAAAGCTATGACCAACCTAGACAGCATATTAAAAAGCAGAGACATTACTTTGCCAACAAAGGTCCATCTAGTCAAAGCTATGGTTTTTCCAGTGGTCATGTATGGATGTGAGAGTTGGACCATAAAGAAACCTGAGCAGCAAAGAACTGATGCTTTTGAACTGCAGTGTTGGAGAAGACTCTTGAGAGTCCCTTGGACAGCAAGGAGATCCAACCAATCAATCCTAAAGGAAATCAGTCCTGAATATTCATTGGAAGGACTGAGGCTGAAGCTGAAACTACAATCCTTGGCCACCTGATGCGAAGAACTGACTCTTTAGAAAAGACCCTGAGGCTGAGAAAGACTGAAGGCAGGAGAAGAAGACAACAGAAGATGAGATGGTTGGATGGCATCACCGACTAGATGGACATGAGTTTGAGCAAGCTCCAGGAGTTGGTGATGGACAGGGAAGCCTGGCGTGCTGCAGTCCATGGGGTTGCAAAGAGTTGGATACAACTGAGAGACTGACTGACAAGAGAGAAACATGAAAAAGCCACATGCTGAAAATATGGATAACTACTATACAGCAGACAAACTCCTAGAAAGACACAACTAGCAAAACTGACTCAAGGAAAAATAAAAAACTGAACAGACATAACAAATGGATTGAATGAGTAATTTAGAAGCTTACCACAAAGAAAAGCAAGGCTCACATGGCTATGCTGATAATTTATACCAAACATGTAAAAACCCATTAATAGCAATGCTTCATAAACTCCTAATTCATACTATGAAATCCAATATCCTTATAACAAAACCAAAGACATCACAAAAAAACTACGGGCCATTATTACTTATGAATACAGATGCAAAAATCCTCAACAAGATACTAACATACTGAATCCAGCAGCATATACAAAGGAATATACACAGTGACCAATAGGGATCTTCCCCTTAGCAATGCAAGATTTATGCCACATCCAAAACCAATCAATATACTGTATCAATATAATCAAGGGGAAAAAAAAAAAACAGGATCAACAGGAAAACAACTTACAAAAGCCAACATCCTTCCATGATATTAGCATTCTAAATAGAACTCAGAGAGCATCATACACAATAACACAATAATAAAATACTGAATGCTTTCTCCTTAGGATAAGGATCAAGAAAAGGATGCCAGCCCTCACCACTTACATTCAAGATTGTACTAGAGGTTCTGGTCATGGCAATTAGGGAAGGAGAAGAAATAAAAGACATTCAAATTGGAAAGGAAGAAGTAAAACTACCTCTGAATATTCAGAGATAATATAGTCATCCCTGGGGCTTCCCAAGTGGTACACTGATAAAGAATCCATCTGCTAATGCAGGAGATGCAAGAGAAGAGGGTTCGAGCCCTAAGTTGGGAAGATCCCCTGGAGGAGGAAATGGCAACCCACTCCAGTATACTTGCTTGGAAAATCCCATGGACAAAAGAACCTGGTGGGTTGGAAAGAGTCAAACATGACTGAGCACACTAAAGTCAAAAGAAGGCAGTGACAAGTACTGACAAGCATGGGAAAAATTAGAATCCTCATTCCGTGCTGGTGAGACTATAAAACATGTGAACTGACAAAACATGGTCCACTGGAGAAGGGAATGGCAAACCACTTCAGTATTCTTGCCTTGAGAACCCCATGAACAGCATGAAAAGGCAAAAACACAGGACACTGAAAGATGAACGCCCCAGGCCGGTAGGTGCCCAATGTGCTATTGGAGACGAGTGGAGAAATAGCCCCAGGAAGAACAAAGAGGCTGAACCAAAGTGAAAACAGAGCCCAGCTGTGGATGTGACTGGTGATGGAAGTAAAACCCAATGCTATAAAGAACAATATTGCATAGGAAGCTGGAATGTCAGGTCCATGAATTAAGGTAAATTGGAAGTGGCCAAACAGGAGGCAGCAAGAGTGAACATTGACATTTCAGGAATCAGTGAGCTAAAATGGACCGAAATGGGCAAATTTAATTCAGATAACCATTATATCTGAAGGGCATGAATCCTTTAGAAGAAATAAAGTAGCCCTCATAGTCAACAAAAGAGTCTGTAATGCAGTGCTTGGCTACAATCTCGAAAACAACAGAATGATCTCTGTTTCCAAAGCAAACCATTCAATATCACAGTAATCCAAGTCTATGCCCCAACCACTAATGCTGAAGAACATGAAGTTGAACAGTCCAATGAAGACCTACAAGACCTTCTAGAAATAACAGCAAAAAAGATGTGCTTTTCATGATAGGGGACTGGAATGCAAAAGTAGGAAGTCAAGAGATACTTGGAGTAACAGGCAAATTTGGCCTGGGAGTACAAAATGAAGGAGTGCGAAGGTTGACAGAGTTTTGCCAAGCAAACACACTGGTCATAGCAAACACCCTCTTCCAACAACACACGAGACAACTCTACACATGGACATCACCAGATAGTCAATACCAAAATCAGATTGACTATATTCTTTGCAGACGAAAATGGAGAACCCCTATACATTCAGCAAAACAAGACCAGGAGCTGACTGGCTCAGATCATGAACTCATTGCCAAATTCAGACTTAAACTGAAGAAACTAGGGAAAACCACTAGACGGTCCAGGTATGACCTAAATCAAAACCCGTATGACTATACAGTAGAAGTGACAAATAGACTCAAGGTATTAGTTTGAGTAAACTCCAGGAGTTAGTGATGGACAGGGAAGCCTGGCATGCTGCAGTCCATGGGGTCGCAAAAAGTTGGACAGGACTGAGCAACTGAACTGAACTGAGCTGATTAGATCTGATAGACAGAGTCCCTGAAGAACTATGGGTGGAGGTTCATGATATTTGTACTGAAGACAGTGATCAAAACCATCCCCAAGAAAAAGAAAGGCAAAATGGTTGTTGGAGGAGGCTGTACAAGTAGCTGAGAGAAGAAGCTAAAGGCAAAGGAGAAAAGGAAAGATATACCCATCTGAATACATAGTTCCAAAGAATAGCAAGCAGAGATATGAAAGCCTTCCTCAGTGATCAATACAAAAAAATAGAGGAAAACAATAGAATGGGAAGGACTAGAGATCTCTTCAAGAAAATATAAAATACCATGGGAACATTTCATGCTAAGATTAGCATAATAAAGGACAGAAACAGTATGGACCTAAGAGAAACAGAAGATACTAAGAAGAGATGGCAAGAATACACAGAAAAGCTATATAAAAAGATCTTAATGACCCAGATAACCACGATGGTGTTCACATAGAGCCAGACATCATGGAATACAAAGTCAGGTGGACCTTAGGAAGCATCACTATGAACAAAGCTAGTGGAGGTGGTGGGATTCCAGCTGAGCTGGAACTTAACATAGAAGCTAAATAAGCAGGGTGACAATATACAGCCTTCACATACTCCTTTCCCAATTTAGAACCAGTCCACTGTTCCATGTCCAGTTCTGACTGTTGCTTCTTGACCTGCATACAGATTTCTCAGGAGACAGGTCAGGTAGTCTGGTATTCCCATCTCTTTAGGAATTTTCCACAGTTTGTTGTGATCCACACAGTCCAGACATTAGCATAATCAATGAAGCAGATGTTTTTCTGGAACTCTCTTGCTTTTTCTATGATCCAGCGGATGTTGGCAATTTGATCTCTGATTGCTCTGCCTTTTCTAAATCCAGCTTGAACATCTGGAAGTTCTCAATTCATGTACTGTTTAAGCCTGGCTCAGAGAATTTTGAGCATTACTTTGCTAGTGTGTGAGATGAGTGCAGTTGTGCAGTAGTTTGAACATTCTATGGCATTGCCTTTCTTTGGGATTGGAATGAAAACTGACCTTTTCCAGTCTGTGACCACTGCTGAGTTTTCCAAATTTGCTGGCATATTGAGTGCAGCATTCTCAAGCATCACCTTTCAGGATTTGAAATGGCTCAGCTGGAATTCCATCATCTCCACTGGCTTTGTTCATAGTGATGCTTCCTAAGGCCTACCTGACTTCGGACTCCAGAATGTCTGGCTCTAGGTGAGTGATCACACCATCGTGGTTATTTAAGAGCTTTTTTTATAGTTCTTCTGTGTATTCTTGCCACCTTTTCTTAATATCTTCTTCTGTTAGGTCCATACCATTTCTGTCCTTTATTGTGCCCATCTTTGCATGAAATGTTCCCTTGATGTCTTTAAGTTTCTTAAAAAGATCTCTAGTCTTTCCCATTCTATTGTTTCCTTCTATTTATTTGCACTGATCACTTATCTCTCCTTGCTATTCTTTGAAACTTTGCATTCAGATGGATACATCTTTCCTATTCTCCTTTGCCTTTAGCTTCTTGGTAAGTTTATACACAAGGTAAATGAAAACTTTCATCTTCACAAAAATTGGTACACAAATGATCACAGTAGCATTATTCCTAACCACCAAAATGTGTAAATACTGTAATATCCATCAAATGAATGGATTTAATGTTGTATACCTTCCAATGAAAAAATATTAAATCACAAAGGGGAATGAAGTACTGATACATTCTGCAACAATGGATGAATCTTGAAAACAGTAAGCTAAGCATAAGAAGTTGATCTCAAGAGACCAAGTGTTACTCCATTTATACGAAACTTCCAGAGTAGGTAAATCCATACAGATGGAAGTTTGCTTAGTGGTTGCCAGGGGATAGGGAAGGAGAGAATGTGGAATGACTGCTAACAGCTGTGGAGTTTCTTTTTAGAGTGATAAAAATATTCTATAGTTAAAAATATATACACAACTCTGTGAATATAGTAAAAAAAAAAAAAAAAACCCACTAAATTACATACTTTCAAAACACGAATGTATTACCTATGAAATTGATACAATCACTCATACATTTAAGTGTAGTATCGTACAGCCACTCTAGAAGTTTGCTGATTTCTTATAAAATTAAACACCCAATTATGACATGAACCAGCAATTACACTCCTGGGCATTTATCTTAGAGAAATAAAACCCTATGTTCCCACAAAAATCCATACACAAGTGTTGACAGCAGCTCCATTCTAACAGCCAGAAACTGTAAACAGACCAGTCATGTTTCAACAGTAAAATGCTAAGTAAACTGCTATATGTCTATTGGAAGGATTACTACTCAGCAATAAAAATGCCCAAACCACTGATATACACAACTTGGATAAGACTCTTATACTGAGTGGGAAAAAAATAACAAAAATAATGTCAAGAGGTTATAAATTAAATGACTCTTTCCCTGTAACATTTTTGAAATGACAAAAAATGTAGATTAATGATTGTCAGGAGTTGGGGTGGGAGTTATTGGAAGGCAGTGGGTGTATTAGAAAAGGAATATTTGTGCTGGTGCAACTGTTCAGTATCTTGACTGTGGTAGTCGATACACGAGCCTACACATGTCCCAGAATTGTACACAACTAAACACACACACAATACATACACAGACACACATCTAGGGAGATTTGAATAAGGCAGTCGGATTGTATTCAGGTCAATATATTGGTGGTGATACTGTACTACAGTTTTGCACAGTGTCACCAATGGGACAAACTGGATAAAGAATAAATGAGATCTCTGTTATTCTTTACAACTGTATGTGCTTCTACAAATATCGCAGTTTTAAAGACAGACTGCCTACAGGGTCAGGACTAAGTGGAGAAAAGACCAGGGCAATGATTTCTAGTTTTCATGAGAAATTTTTTCATACTACTTTATCTTATCTATGTATGCTTGACTTAAAAGAAAATATTCTTCCTTTACACAGGGATGTATGTGAAGTACCTGTCATATGAAAAGTCTTCAATGGATTTTAGGGGCTTCCCTGGTGGCTCAGAGGTTAAAGCATCTGCCTCTAATGCGAGAGACCTGGATTCGATCCCTGGGTCGGGCAGATCCCCTGGAGAAGGAAATGGCAACCCACTCCAGTATTCTTGCCTGGAGAATCCCAAGGATGGAGGAGTCTGGTGGGCTACAGTCCATGGGGCCGCAAAGAGTCAGACACGACTGAGCGACTTAATTTTAACTTTTCTTCCATGTTAAGGATAAGACAACCTCCAGACCAAGAAATTAGGACTAAGCAGCCTAATTCTAAGCAGAATTACTACTAAGTCATCCAGTGGCATTACCAAGAGCTAAAATTGGAACCATAAGGTACACACCCAAAGATAACTATAAGAGAATCTCTCACCATCACTGAACAGAGATTAAAACTAAGCCCTCTTCCTATTCCTTGTTCAACAAGTTGAGTCAACAATCCCAGGGAAAGTCAAAGGCAAAACAGTAGAGGATTCACAATAGTATCTAAAAGATACTTTCATTATCATGGTGTTTTATTAATTGCTTTCATTATCACTGACAGTAATTGAACACTTATATGCTCAGTATATCATTTCATGCATTCTCATCATTTAACCCTCATACCAACCTTGCAAGGCAGGTATTATCCCCATTTTATAGACAAAGAAGCTACAACTTGGAAATGCTGGGTATATTGTGCTGGTCAGAGAGCTAGTAAGCAATATGTCAGGATTTTCTCCCATGTATGTCTAATTCCCAGAAATAAAGACTCTAGCCACTCCACATTATCTCACTTTAACAAAACTGTCCCTCATAAAGGTACATACCGGCATCTGGGCTTCTGACTGGGTTGAACACCTGGGAATTCACTGGGACTTCTGAGTCTCAAGCCCAATCACACTGTCATCACCAGCCTCCCTAGTCATGAAGGCTCTTCTGCCACTCTGCAGGGTGGCCAACGACTTCAGGGTGGCCTTTCAAGTGTTAGGACTCCTACCCTTCTACCAGTTCACTTTACCAGTCACCAACCCACAGGGCTAGCATAAAAAGACCCGAAAAGAGAGCGACCCTCTTCAAATTTTCTTATTACTTGTCCTTGATCAATCCTGGTAAACAGTTTCCACTCTCTACTCCTCTACTCTTACACACACACACTTACATATACACAAGTTCCACACTCAGGCTTGCCTTTACCTCTCCATGTCACCATCATAGCTCTGATCGTCTCATCTTCCCAAAGGGTAAAATGAGCCACCACGAAACTCAGCAGACCTCTCATCTACCGAGCTCTCCTTCTCCCCAGCAGTCCCAGAGGAAAAACGCTCCTGTTACCCAAAGCTCACTCCTTTCAGTAATACAACAGAAGCCAGGTCCTTACTTTCCCCTTGGCTCCTCCCCTTCTGCTTCAAAGAAGCCATGTTTCTCTTTCTTAAAAAAGGAAAAACTCTCTGAAATGATGAGTACACTTCATTTAATTAATAATCACTATGTCTTTGACATTATACAAGAAGCACCAGAAATAAGGCTTTGTAATGAGGACCCAAAGGATTAGAGAAGCAGGGTATTATCAGAAAGATCTCTTTTATGATCTTACCAAGATACAGGTTTTCTTTCAGTGAGAAACAGAAGTGGGACACCCAGGATTGAGTCTGAGGGGGGAAAAGGAACTGTGAGAGTGAGGGTAGGATCAGGGGTTCTCAGGGGGCAAGCAACTGATAAAGGGTTTGTGGTCATTCGTGGCTACTTAGCAAGGAAAGAAGACAAAGCATAAAGGGAATAAGAGTCATAGTACTTGAAAGAACAGTAAGAGCGGCTAAGGCAAGAGAGAAGGAAGAAGTAAAATACTCTGCAACTGACTGCCCTAAGCTCTCCCTGGGCCTTAAGTTTCATGTATCTGTGTATCCTAACATCAGGTTAAGAAACAACTAACTCTCCTCAAGCTTCCCATTTTTCACAGGTTCAACTTTTGAGTCAACTCTGATTCCTCCCTCTTCATCTTTCAAGAGATTTCAGGTGCTTAAATCTCATCTTCCTTTTTTTAAATCTATCTACTCAGTCCTTTCCCAATACTATTTCCAATTTTACCATGTTAGTTCAGGCCCATATCAACTTTCCTTTTAAGAGTCCAGAAAGATTTATATATCTTGCTAAAAATCATATAATTAGTTAGTTGGAGAGCTGAGGCTGGTACCGAAGTCTTCTGACCAGATTATTTCCCCAATCTGCAATATTTGCATATCTCATGACCCAGATAACCATGATGGTGTGATCACTCACCTAGAACCAGACATCCTGGAATGCGAAGTCAAGTGGACCTTAGAAAGCATCACTACAAACAAAGCTAGTGGAGGTGATAGAATTACAGGTTTTCAAATTTCAGATTTCAAATTGAAATTTCAAATCCTAAAAGAAGATGCTGTGAAAGCACTTCACTCAATATGCCAGCAAATCTGGAAAACTCAGTAGTGGCCACAAGACTAGAAAAAGGTCACTTTTCATTCCAATCCCAAAGAAAGGCAATGCCAAACAAAGAATGCTCAAACTACCGCACAACTGCACTCATCTTCCATGCTAGCAAAGTAATGCTCAAAATTCTCCAAGCGAGGCTTCAACAGTATGTGAACCGTGAACTTCCAGATGTTCAAGCTGAATTTAGAAAAGGCAGAGGAAACAGAGATCATATTGCCAAGGTCCACTGGATCATCAAAAAAGCAAGAGAGTTCCAGAAAAACATTTACTTTTGCCTTATTGACTATGCTAAAGCCTTTGACTGTGTGGATCACAACAAACTGTAGAAAATTCTTCAAGAGATAGGAATACCAGACCACCTGACCTGCCTCTTGAGAAATCTGTATGCAAGTCAAGAAGCAACAGTTAGAACTGGACATAGACCAACCTAGATAGCATATTAAAAAGCAGAGACATTACTTTACCAACAAAGGCCTGTCTAGTCAAAGCTATGGTTTTCCCAGTAGTCATGTATGGATGTGAGAGTTGGACTATAAAGAAAGCTGAGCGCCGAAGAACTGATGCTTTTGAACTGTGGTGTTGGAGAAGACTCTTAAGAGTTCCTTGGAAAGCAAGGAGATCCAACCAGTCCATCCTAAAGGAAATCAGTCCTGAATATTCATTGGAAGGACTGATGCTGAAGCTGAAATTCCAATACTTTGGCCACCTGATGTGAAGAACTGACTCATTGGAAAAGACCCTGATGCTGGGAAAGATTGAAGGCAGGAGGATAAAGGGATGACAGAGGATGAGATGGTTGAATGGCATCACTGACACGATGGACATGAGTTTGAGTAAGCTCTGGGAGTTGGTGATGGACAGGGAAGCCTGGCGTGTTGCAGTCCATGGGGTCACAAAGAGTCAGATACAACTGAGCTCCTGAACTGACCGACTGCAGCCCAAAATAAAACTATCATGCAGTCAATAAGAAGTAAAATGATGCTTAAGCAAAGGAATGTGTGTGTGTGCTCACTCGTGTCCGACTCTTTGCCACCTCATGGACTGTAGCCTACCAGGCTCCTCTGTCCATGGGATTCTCCAAGCAAGAATACTAGAAGGGTTGCCATTTCCTTCTCCAGAGGATCTTCATGATCCAGGGACTGACCCTGCATCTCTTCGGTCCCCCACATTGGCAGGGGGATTCTTTACCACTAGTGCCACGTGGGAAGCACAGGAATTATACATATTTAATTACACATAATTAAAGTGGTTCCTATGGGAAAGGATCTCAGAAGATGGAATGGGAGTACGCTACCCGTTACACACAAACACTCCATGCATAAAGTATTTACTCTGTACCCAATCTAGGAAGAAACGAAAAAAAAAAAAGAAAAAATCCTGGAGCAAAACTATCCTGATAGCCAGTCTCTAAGATAGCATCCTATGATCCCCCACTTGGTGTTCACAACCTCTACAGTTCCCTCTCACACTATCAGTTTGATCTATGTGATTAATAGAAAATACGGTATGTCACTTCAGAAATTATGTTATTAAAGACACCAGGGTCTCTTAGAAAGAAAGCCAGTTACCATGTCATGAGCTGCCTTATGGAAGTGGCAAGGAACTGACACTTGCCAAGAAGTACACGCATGAGCTTAGAAACAGATTCTCCAGCTGTGATGACCCTTGACTCCAACTTGATGACACCCTGAACTAGAACCACACAGCTGAACCATTCCCAATCCCTGACCTTCAGAAACTGTATCAGAAAACAAACATTTTTTAAGCTGCTTTGGTTTTGAGTCAAATCTGTTATATCAACAATAGTTAACTAATACAATTTAAAAAAAATGATAAGGTCTCGAAAACTAATAGAATGACTAGGGGAAAAAGTGAGTATTAGGTCAAAAACACGAATATTTCTAAGTGAAGATGTAGTGTAATTGCCCAACATTAATCATTTGACTGCCAAGTGGCATCCACTTCAGAAGTCCAACCTGAATAAAAGTATCCCGCAGGACTGGCCACAGGGGCACGGTCTGCTCCTGGTCAGCTGTACTCCAAAACAACAAGGCAAGGACTAGCCTGCCTCCACACATGGAGGTCCCGATTTCAAAAAGCCCTGGTAACCTACATAAATGACCGTCTGAGTGACCCTCCTTCTCCATTCCTGCACCCTGATCCCTGCTATTGCTTTAAACTAGCCAATGAAGAGAGAGCACACGAAACTCTAGACACCTAGCCCTCAGACCCTAATAAAGGCAGACCCAGGTGCACCTCCTTCTCTCCCTCTGTGTCTCTCTGCCTCTGACCTCACTGTGCAGCCCCTGGGTGTACCACGTACCCTTCAGGATCTGTGAGCAATGAATCTTGTTTCTCAGAGTCCCCTGATGGTTTCTGCTGAAGTGCATCCTGAGGTCATAATTAGAATGGTTGGTTCAGCCACGAACCTGGAGGGGATGGGATGGGGTAGGGGAGGCCTTTGGAACACACCAGAGTAACCCTGGCCAGAGTTCTTCAACTGTTTCCACAGCTACTCACCTGTGTGCAGAGGGTTCAAGAAGAAAGAAATGAGAAAACTGTAGAAGAAGCCTTAGAGGAAGCAGTTAGTACCAGATGTCTGTGCATTACCAAAGTAACCAGAATAAACCAAAACCTAACAGCTGGAAAGCCACATTGAACATGCCTTCCCAGTCCCATTAGACTAGTGGCCTTTCTCCAAAGCACCTTATAAACAGTTTCCCTTCACAGGGAGAACACCCTAAATTGGAGCCAAAGCTCCCCAGGCTGGACAAGGTCAAAAAGGCCCCGGCAGGGACTCTCATATAAGGCTGTTCTGGGGAAATAGTTATTTGAGCACTTAATTTACAAAGGAGAGTTGTGTCTATTAGAAAGTCAATCAACTTGTTCCCTACTGTCATAATTACCGGAGGCTACTGTAGGGGAAATTAGAAAGGGATGCCTCAAGTTCAGGGGAGCCTCTGGGCCTGTTTATTATCAGTGTTCTTCTCCTTCTGCTTACCAGATTGTTTAACTGTGAGCCATTCGGGGGCCATTGTTCTTCTGATCTTAACATATCTAATATATGCCCCAAAGATCTTTCCTTTGTGACAGATGAAATATTTCCCATTTTTATAAGTTTTATAACATCAAAACACAAAAGACGCACACAAATTCCAACAAAAATGGTATGAACAGATTCTAGCATCGATGCATACAGATCAATCAATTCCCAAATCAGGTAAATAAATTTAACTTACAAAACAAATGAACTAATTTCAACTAGGCTGCTGCTGCTGCTGCTGCTGCTGCTGCTACTGCATCGCTTTAGTCGTGTCCGACTCTGTGCGACCCCATAGACGGCAGCCCACCAGGCTCCTCCATCCATGGGATTTTCCAGGCAAGAGTACTGGAGTGGGGTGCCATTGCCTTCTCCATTAACTAGGCTACCCACCCCTAAAAGACCTAGCTCTCCAATGAACCAGTTCCAACTGAACCAATTCCCAAATCAGATAAAGAAATTTACCCTAATCAACAAATAAGCTAATTCAAACTAGGGTGGGCTTGCCCCACAAGAACTAGTTCCCCAGTGAACTGGTTCAGGGTAGCGTCCAACACTTCCCTTCTCCAACAGGGTACCCCAACCAAATTGGCTTGTCCCATGAAGGAAAAGCCCAACTTGAGAGGAAAATATGTTCCCGGACACTGGAGCGACTTATCCTCCAAAATCGAGCCCATCAATCTTAACAAAAAAGAACACATAAAACAAGTGGACCAACTGCACCCGCTACCGAATTGGGTAGACTTACAGAGGGAAGGCAATCAAGGCTTCAGTGGACAGCACAAGGGTAACCGAGGTGTCATCGGACAGCGGGAAAGAAGTAGAAGCTTCAGAGGACAGCGATCAGGAGGTGGCAACAAAAGTAACAGATTCCAAAACAAAGGCCAGAAGTGGAGTTTTAATAACGCAGTTGGACAGTAACTCGAAGTAGAGGATTTATTTGGCAAAAACAGAACTATGTTCAGCAATGTGGAATTGAACATTATTTTTCATACAAAGTTAAAAGCACATTGTATTTCCTTCCTGACCACTTGCCCAGTCCCCATCTTTTCAAGAGAGAAAAGCTTCATCTAAATTATTTCATCTGATTGATGACTGTCATTTATAACTTTATTGCTACTTTTGTCTTGGGTATTCTTTTGGAAAAGGTGTATGGATTCATTACATACTCTAATGTATTGTTTATAGATTATAAGATAAAGTCAAGCATGTATCTGCTGCTGCTACTGCTGCTGCTAAGTCGCTTCAGTCGTGTTCGACTCTGTGTGACCCCATAGACGGCAGCCCACCAGGCTCCCCTGTCCCTGGGATTCTCAAGGCAAGAACACTGGAGTGGGTTGCCATTTCCTTCTCCAGTGCATGAAAGTGAAAAGTGAAAGTGAAGTCACTCAGTCGTGTCCGACTCTTAGCGACCCCATGGACTGCAGCCTACCAGGCTCCTCTGTCCAAAAGTACTGGAGTGGGGTGACATTGCCTTCTCCATGTATCTGCTAATACTTTTTAAAGTGACCTGTCTTTATATGTAGAAATGTCTCTTAATAGTAAGCTTTCCTGGTGGCTCAGATGGTAAAGACTCTCCTGCAATGCAGGATCCCTGGGTCAGGAAGATCACTTGGAGAAGGAAATGGCAACCCACTCCAGTAATCTTGCCTGGAGAATTCCATGAACAGGGGAGCCTGGCAGGCTACAGTCCATGGGGTTGCAAAGAGTCAGGCATGACTGAGCAACTATCACTCATTCACACTATAAACAAAATCGAGTCCGTCAACTCTAGAAGTTTGTCAGTTCCTTGTCTCAACTGCCAAGAGCTGGGGGCAGCTGGTGCCACTTCAGGGAATCTTGAAGGAAAGAACCTCAGGACAGTTCTAGCAGCTGCTAGGGTCTTGCCCTAGTGTTCCCTGACCAGGGCCAGCTAGCCCCAAGCAGCTAGGCTCCCGGCTGGCTTGCCAAACTGTTACTGAATCCTAGCTCTCTCTGCTCTCCTAACAGGTTGATGAATTCGAGAGAGGAGGTGTTGAGGAAAGGAAACACACTTTATTCGAAAAGCAGCTGAGGAGACGATCACAGGCTAGCACCTCAAAATAACCATTTTCTCGGGGTCTAGATGCCAGGTTCTTTTATAGATCAGAGATGGGCAGAGGTGAGGAAGCAAAGTAAAAAGGCCATTAATCTTGCACACATCTCCTAGAAAAGCAGGGGATGTGTTAATTTCTTCCTCTCTGCCATCTACAGGTAGACAGGGTTCTGAACAAAGGCACTTTAGTTAACAGTCAGGTAGAGGGGCAGGATTCTCTGAGGTAAGGTATTAAGTATGATTATAATAACAAAAGCAACAAAAAGCAAGTCACAGAAACAATTTCAACATGGAGTAAGAATTGGCTTCTTCTCTGCAACGGGGCAGGAGAGGCATCGCAGCAGGGACGAAGGTCTCCCAGACCCCCGACACCGCTGTCATGGTTCGACCAGGCAGAAACCCTGAACACCAGCGAGGCTCATGCATTATCGTTGCCCCAAGGCAGCGACCCTCGCTCTCCAGGAAGGCGGCCAGACGCAGGCGGCGTCCATTCCACAAACTTCCACCAGCCCAGAGCCCGCCATACGCGCCCCGCGGGTCCTCCAACATATGGAGACCAGGGAGACCGCGCCCACAAGCCCACAGCCTACCTTGGGGCCTCGAGACTGACCCCCACCGGGCATCTCCGGGCGCTTCCACCTCCTCAAGGGTGCACCGCCCTCTGAAGGCACCGGAAGGCCGTGAGTCGCAGAACCAACTCGGCGCGCCGGGCCGCACAGCGTGCTGCGATTGGCGGACTTTCGGGTAGGGGGCGGGGCTTCCTCGGACGCACCGCCCTATCGGCGCGAGCGTTGCGATTGGCAGATGCTCCGGCTGGGGGCGGGGCTTCTCCGGCGCACGGCCCCACCACCTCCCGGCGCCCCGCCTTGGCCTGCATTTGGATGCTCCTGGACTGGAATGCGAAAGTAGGAAGTAAAGAAACACCTGGAGTAACAGCAAATTTGGCCTTGGAATACGGAATGAAGCAGGGCAAAGACTAATAGAGTTTTACCAAGAAAATGCACTGGTCATAGCAAACACCCTTTTCCAACAACACAAGAGAAGACTCTACACTTGGACATCACCAGATGGTCAACACTGAAATCAAATTGATTATATTCTTTGCAGCCAAAGATGGAGAAGCTCTATACAGTCAGCAAAAACAAGACCAGGAGCTGACTGTGGCTCAGATCATGAACTCCTTATTGCCAAATTCAGACTGAAATTGAAGTAGGGAAAACCACTAGACCATTCAGGTATGACCTAAATCAAATCCCTTATGATTATACAGTGAAAGTGAGAAATAGATTTAAGGAACTAGATCTGATAGATAGAGTGCCTGATGAACTATGGACGGAGGTTCGTGACATTGTACAGGAGACAGGGATCAAGACCATCCCCATGGAAAAGAAATGCAGAAAAGCAAAATGGCTGTCTGAGGAGGCCTTAGAAATAGCTGTGAAAAGAAGAGAAGCAAAAAGCAAAGGAGAAAAGGAAAGATATAAGCATCTGAATG
>NW_011494680.1:5658669-5669915 GCF_000754665.1 Bison bison bison
AAAGATGGGCTCAATAAAGGACAGAAATGGTATGGACCTAACAGAAGCAGAAGATATTAAGAAGAGGTGGCAGGAATACATAGAAGACCTGTACAAAAAGGATCTTCACTACCAAGATAATCACAATGGTGTGATCACTCACCTAGAGCCAGACATTCTGGAATGTGAAGTCAAGTGGGCCTTAGAAAGGATCACTACGAACAAAGCTAGTGGAGGTGATGGAATTCCAGTTGAGCTATTTCAAATCCTGAAAGATGATGCTATGAAAGTGCTGCACTCACTATGCCAGCAAATTTGGAAAACTCAGCAGTGGCCACAGGACTGGAAAAGGTCGGTTTTCATTCCAATCCCGAAGAAAGGCAATGCCAAAGAATGCTCAAACGACCGCACAATTGCACTCATCTCACACGCTAGTAAAGTAATGCTCCAAATTCTCTAAGCCAGGCTTCAGCAATACGTGAACTGTGAACTTCCAGATGTTCAAGCTGGTTTTAGAAAAGGCAGAGGAACCAGAGATCAAATTGCCAACATCTGCTGGATCATGGAAAAAGCAAGAGAGTTCCAGAAAAACATCTATTTCTGCTTTATTGAATATGCCAAAGCCTTTGACTGTGTGGATCACAACAAACTGTGGAAAATTCTGAAAGAGATGGGAATACCAGACCACCTGACCTGCCTCTTGACAAATCATATGCAGGTCAGGAAGCAACAGTTAGAACTGGACATGGAACAACAGACTGGTTCCAACTAGGAAAAGGAGTACGTCAAGGCAGTATATTGTCACCCTGCTTATTTAACTTCTACGCAGAGTACATCATGAGAAACGCTGGGCTGGAAGAAGCACAAGCTGGAATCAAGATTGCCAGGAGAAATACCAATAACCTCAGATATGCAGATGACACCACCCTTATGGCAGAAAGTGAAGAGGAACTAAAAAGCCTCTTGATGAAAGTGAAAGTGGAAAATGAAAAAGTTGGCTTAAAGCTCTACATTCAGAAAACTAAGATCATGGCATCTGGTCCCATCACTTCATGGCAAATACATGGGGAAACAGTGGAAGCAGTGTCAGACTTTATTTTTTGGGGCTCCAAAATCACTGCAGATGGTGACTGCAGCCATGAAATTAAAAGACGCTTACTCCTTGGAAGGAAAGTTATGACCAACCTAGATAGCATATTGAAAAGCAGAGACATTACTTTGCAAACTAAGGTCCGTCTAGTCAAGGCTATGGTTTTTCCAGTGGTCATGTATGGATGTGAGAGTTGGACTGTGAAGAAAGCTGAGCGCTGAAGAATTGATGCTTTTGAACTGTGGTGTTGGAGAAGACTCTTGAGAGTCCCTTGGACTGCAAGGAGATCCAACCAATCCATTCTGAAGGAGATCAGCCCTGGGATTTCTTTGGAAGGAATCATGCTAAAGCTGAAACTCCAGTACTTTTGGCTACCTCATGCGAAGAGTTGACTCTTTGGAAAAGACTCTGATGCTGGGAGGGATTGGGGGCAGGAGGAGAAGGGGACGACAGAGGATGAGATGGCTGGATGGCATCACCGACTCGATGGACGTGAGTCTGAGTGAACTCCGGGAGTTGGTGATGGACAGGGAGGCCTGGCGTGCTGCGATTCATGGGGTCGTAAAGAGTCGGACACGACTGAGCGACTGAACTGAACTGAACTGATGGTCCGCGGGGGGGGCGTGGTTTTCCTGCTACTCGCGCCCCCTGGCGCTGACCTGAACCGTGGCGTCTGGGAACCGGCACGGGCAACAGATCCGGGGACGGATTTTCCGCGCTGTGGCCCCAACCTGTGGCTGGACCCGGATTAACGGAGCACGCGCAGCGTCGCGGTCGGCTCCTGGCCAGGGAGCTGCTGAAAAGCCTGCGCGGGGTTTTCCAAATAAAGCTCGTCCGGGGTGTGCTTTGTCAGGCAAGGACCGACATTAATAATAAGGACCGAAATTAAAAATAAATGATAACCCCAAGTGGGCTATGAATTCAGCAAGCGGTGCTTAGGAAATGGTTGTAGCCGTGGGTACCCGGAGATAGGGGTCTTATTGCCCCATCTGCTGAGGCGGAGGCAGGGGTGTGGTTGGGGGGGCTTAGTATCCAGAGCTGGAGAAGGCAATGGCACCCCACTCCAGTACTCCTGCCTGGAAAATCCCATGGACGGAGGAGCCTGGAAGGCTGCAGTCCATAGGGTCGCTGAGGCTCGGACACGACTGAGCGAGTTCACTTTTCACTTCACTTTTCACTTTCATGCATTGGAGAAGGAAATGGTAACCCACTCCAGTGTTCTTGCCTGGAGAATCCCAGGGACAGGGGAGCCTGGTCGGCTGCCGTCTAAGGGGTTGCACAGAGTCGGATAGGACTGAAGCGACTTAGCAGCAGCAGCAGCAGCAGTATCCAGAGCAGTTTTCAAGTTCAGAGACGCCAGAATCCCCGGGGACCTGCTACAGCCCGTGACTGGGTCCGGACTGGGGCCGGAGAACTTGCATTTCTAACAGGTTCTCAGGTGACATTGCTGCCATCCCGCGTCATTTTGAGAACCGCAGGCAGAGCCCTTCCTTAGACCCTGCACGTGAGTTTGCTTAAGTGTTCCAACACTTGGAGGCAGAGATTTTAAAGGAAATGTAATGGGAAGGGGGGTTGGGGCTGAGGAGAGCCATAATTAGGTTACAAACTCACCAGGCAGGCTGTTGTCTAAATAAAGGTGTCTATTGTAGAAAAAACCGACAATAGTGATTTGAAAAGCGTCAGCCTGGGAAGGAGGAAAGGATTCTGATTTGTACCCTCATAACTTGGCGGAAGTGGAGTTTTTTGCTCTAAAAGCACTTTCTTATGCCTCTGTAAGAATACCAATATTTTGCACTTGATCCATTTTCCATCTTTCCTGCCTAGTCCCTATTCTTTCAACATATTGCATTTGAGTTTCACTCACTAAAGCACAAATACTTTGTATAAAGATGTCCACACTGCGATTTTTGAAAAAGAAAGAAAGAAACATATTAGCTCTAGGTAGACATTTCTACTGGGACTTCCCTGGTGGCTCAGCGGGAAGAATTCGCCTGCAACGCAGGAGAGCCAAGAGACACAGTTTTGACCCCTGGGTTGGGAAGATCACCTGGAGTAGGAAATATTAACCCACTCCAGAATTCTTGCCTGGAAAATTCCATGAACAGAGCAGCCTGGTAGGCTACAGTCCATGAGGTCACAAAGAGCACGCACACACACACACACACACACACACACAGATATTGCTAATACTATTATTGTCAACACTTAGCCTAAGATAAACTGGACTCTAAATGTAGCTAGTTTAGGGTTTAGAATATTGGGCCTCTGACTGGGACACCGCACAAATGGTTGCCTCAGTTAGGCCCAATGACACAGCTCAGCCATCTCACTGTGTCTTTCTTGGCTCTCAACTTATAAGTTGCAAATAAAAACAGATCGCTTCCTGATGCTTGAACTAAAGTCCCATTGCACTAACTTCTGGTCATTGTCACTTGAATGTCTGAGAGACTCTTTAACCTAAATTCTTATCTTCCCAAAATAGCTTCCTTTTCAGAAATCTCCATCTCAGTGGTGGCACTGACATCCAGCCAGTAGCTCATACTGAAACTGTCACCCATACCAGCCTCTGACAGTTAAACGATCATTGCCTCCATTCACCTCTATGTTTCGGAAGCATCTGATGTTTGACAGATGCTTTGCAGCTGTACTTTCAGAGGTATGTAGTGATCAACTGCTCCAAACTGGCTCTGACTTGACCACAGGAATGCACCTCTGCAGATGAGACTTGGAGGTCTCCAGAAGTTACCACTGCTTCATTACTATGTTAAGATCTCCATCCAAGGACGGGGGTGGAGACTTGTACTCTGCTAGGCACAGTTCACCGGAGAAGACAATGGCAACCCACTCCAGTACTCTTGCCTGGAAAATCCCATGAGCAGAGGAGTCTGGTAGGCTGCACTACATGGGGTCGCTAAGAGTCAGACATGACTGAGTGACTTCACTTTCACTTTTCACTTTCATGCATTGGAGAAGGAAATGGCAACCCACTCCAGTGTTCTTGCCTGGAGAATCCCAGGGACGGGGGAGCCTGGTGGGCTGCCGTCTATGGGGTCGCACAGAGTCGAACACGACTGAAGTGACTTAGCAGCAGCAGCAGCAGGCACAGTTCATGCTGCGTGCAAGCCCTGGCTGCTCCACACACCACCACCCCCCCGAACCTGGCTGCCCTCGGAAATCTCCATCCCCTTCCTGGTTGGTGGTTTAGTCGCTAAGTCATGTCTGACTCTTGCAACCTCATGGACAGTAGCTTGCCAGGCTTCTCTGTCCATGGGATCCTCCAGGCAAGAATACTGGACAGGGTTGCCGTTTCCTTCTACGGGGGATTGTCCCGACCCAGGAATCGAACTGGGGTCTCCTGCATTGCAGGTGGATTCTTTACCAACTGAGCTATGAGGGAAGCCATTCCTAGAACCCCACTAACAAGTCTGCCTCCTACCCCTTAAACTTCTCTTCAGTTCAGTTCAGTCGCTCAGTCATGTCTGACTCTGTGACCCCTTGGACTGCAGCACACCAGACCTCCCTGTCCATCACCAACTCCCTGAGTTTACTCAAACTCATGTCCATTGAGTCAGATATGCCATCCAACCATCTCATCCTCTGTCATCCTCTTCTCCCTCCAGCATCAGAGTCTTTTCAAATGAGTCAATTCTTTACATCAGATGCCCAAAGTATTGGAGTTTCAGCTTCAGCATAAGTCCTTCCAATGAATATTCAGGACTGATTCCCTTCAAGATGGACTCATTTTATCTCTTTGCTCTCCAAGGGATTCTCAAGAGTCTTCTCCAACACCACAATTCAAAACATCAATTCTTTGGCCCTCAGCCTTCTTTACGGTCCAACTCTCACATTCATACATGACTACTGGAAAAACATTAGCTTTAACTATATGGTTAAAGTTATAACCATATAACTTATGCTGTCTAGGTTTGTCATAGCTTTTCAAGGAGCTAGCATCTTTTAATTTCATGGCTGCAGTCACCGTCTACAGTGATTTTGGATCCTAATAAATAAAATTTGTCTGTTTCAACTTTTTCCCCATCTATTTGCCATGCAGTGATGGGACTGGATACCATGATGTCCATTTTTTGAATGTTGAGTTTCAAGCCAGCTTTTCGGTCTCCTCTTTTCACCTTCATCAAGAGGCTCTTTAGTTCCTCTTCACTTTCTGCTGTTAGAGTTGTATCATCTGCATATTTGAGGTGTTGATATTTCTCCTGGCGATCTGGTTTCCAGCGTGTGATTCACCCAGTCTGGCATTTTGCATGATGTACTCTGCATAGAAGTTAAATAAGCAGGGTGACAATATATAGCCTTATAAAAATCCTTTTCCAACTTTGAACCAGTCTGTTGTTCCATGTCCAGATCTGTTGCTTCTTGACCTGCATACAGGTTTCTGAGGAGACAGGTCACATGGTCTGTTATTCCAATCTTTTTAACAATTTTCCACAGTTTGTTGTGATCCACACAAAGACTTTAGCATAGTCAATGAAGCAGAAGTAGATGTTTTTCTGGAATTACCTTGCTTTATCTATGATCCAGTGGATGTTGGCAATTTGATCTCTGGTTCCTCTGCCTTTTCTAAATCCAGCTTGAACATCTGGAAGTTCTTGGTTCACATATTGTTGAAGCCTAGTTTGAATGATTTTGAGCATAACTTTGCTAGCATGTGAAATGAGTGGAATTGTATGGTAATTTGAACATTCTTTGGCATTGCCCTTCTTTGGGGTTGGAATGAAAACTCATCTTTTCCAGTCCTGGGGCCACTGCTGAGTTTTCCAAATTTGCTAGCGTAGTGAGTGCCAGACTTTCACAGCAACATCTTTTAGGATTTGAAATAATTCAGCTGGAATTCCATCACCTCCACCAGTTTTGTTCATAGTAATGCTTCCTAAGGCCCACTTGATTTCGCATTCTGGGATGTCTGGCTCTAGCTGAGTGACACCACCATTGTGGTTATCGTGGTCATTAAGACTTTTTTGGTATAGTTTTGTGTATTCTTGCTGTTTCTCGTTAATCTCTTCTGCTTCTGTTAAGTCCTTACCATTTCTGTCTGTTATCATGCCCATCCTTGCATGAAATATTCCCTTGATATCTCTAATTTTCTTGACGAGATCTCTAGTCATTCCCATTCTACTGTTTTCCTGTTTTTCTTTGCATTGTTCACTTAGGAAGGCTTTCTTATCTCTCCTGCCATTTCCTGGATCTCTGCATTCAGTTGGGTGTATCTTTCCCTTTCTCCCTTGCCTTTTGTGTCTCTTCTTTTCTCAGCTATTTGCAAAGCCTCCTCAGACAACCACTTTGCCTTCTTGCATTTCTTTTTCTTGGGAATGGTTTTGATCACCACCTCCTGTGCAATGTTACAAACCTCTGTCCATAGTTCTATAGGCACTCTGTCTACCAGGTCTAATATCTTGAATCTATTCATCACCTCCACTGTATAATCATAAGAGGTTGATTTAGGTCATATCTGAATGGTCTAGTGATTTTCCCTACTTTCTTCAATTTAAGCCTGAATGTTGCAATTTCCCTGATACCTCAGTTGGTAAAGAATCCACCTGCAATGCAGGAGATCTGGGTTTAATCCATGGGTTGGGAAGATCCCCTGGAGAAGGGAAAGGCTACCAACTCCAGTATTCTGGTCTGGAGAATGCCATGGACTGTATAGTCCATGAGGTCGCAAAGAGTCAGACATGACTGAATGACTTTCATTTCGTTTGTTGCAATAAGGAGCTCATGATCTGAGCCACAGTCAACTCCAGGTCTTGTTTTTGCTGACTGAATAGAGGTTGTCCATCTTCAACTAGAAAGAATATAATCAATCTGATTTCACTATTTCCCATCTCATGATGTCCATGTGTAGAGTCATCACTTGTGTTGTTGGACGAGGGTGCTATGACCAGGGTGTTCTCTTGACAAAACCCTGTTAGCCTTTACCCTCCTTCATTTTGGACTCAAAGGCCGAACTTGCCTGTTACTCCAAGTATCTCTTGACTTCCTACTTTTGCATTCCAATCCTCTATGAAGAAAAGGACATCTTTTTTTGGTGTTAGTGCTAGAAGGTGTTGTAGATCTTGGGATAAACTGAGGATGAGCTTGGTTCATTTCCAAGGCAAACCATTCAACATCACAGTAATCCAAGTCTATACCCCATCCACTAATACCAAAGAAGCTGAAGTTGACCAATTCTATGAAGACCTGCAAGATCTTCTAGAACCAACCCGCTGGGGATCAGTAACAAAACCTGAGAACTATCATGAGCATGTCTGGCTCTCCTGTCAAAGCCCTGTCTGTCCTGTGCTGATCTCTCCACCCACCCTACTCCTCCATGGATGTATTTCAGGCCCCTGATTTATTTTGCCCCATCTACTCAGTGGCCTCATAAGCAGTGTCCCTGGTCCGCTCTTGCCCTCGTCCGTGCACATATAAGCACACACAATCCATTCTCCACACAGATACCCAGGGATGTGTGTGCTCTTCATGGGAGCCTTACCTGCAGTTACTGAATGTGCATGGCGCTTCAGAGTCTGCACATTTGCTACTCCGTTTCCTGAAAGGCTCTGGTCTCTGCCAAGCCAGTTTATATACAGCTCCTGAAAAGTGCTGAAGCTGGGAGGTCAGCACATGGAGGTTCACTATAATATTCCTTGATACATGTTTTTATATAATAATAAATGAAATATATGAAAATAATTTTTTTAATTTCAATTGAGATTTAAAAAAACAAGACAGAGTGAACTTGAACCTGTTCTCAGTTTCCTTGAACTCCTAGGAGGCTGAACCTCCCTGTTCTTCATTTTCACAAACCCTATGCTCCTTTGATGATGTTACAATACTCATAACCTAAATAATTATCATCTGGCTCCACCTATATAAAGCAGTACCATTTCTGTCTTCTTGACCTTTACATCCATAGCACTTCACAGTTTCTTCCACATATAAAGCACTCAAATAAATACTAGATATGAATGAATAAATGAACTAATAATTAGTAAGTAAACTTGCCTAAGGGTACAGAGCTAGTAATGTTTAGAATTAGACTCGAGTGTGACACCTAGGTCTGTGTTCTCTACATTATGCCATTCATAACGCAGTGTAATTATGAGGAATTTACAATTGAACCAACAGACATTAACCCTGATACTCAAACTCCCCTGGACTCTAACGCTTTTCCTGAGTCTTAACCAACCCTGAACCTAAACATCACTGATATTAACCCTCACTCTAATGCTGACCCTAACACATACCCTGAATCTCACCCTGACCCACACTTACCATAGCCCTGAACTGATCACAATACTCACTCTTTACCCAGAGCTTGACACTGACCCTGAACCTGACACTGAAACTTAACCCGACCTTGACCTGTGATCCTGACCCTCCTAAGACAGTAACTGCAGCCATCAGTATGACACTCTCCCTAACACCCAACACTGACCATGATTACTCTGACCCTCAAGTCACCCCACCCTCACTCCAGCACTGACCCACACCTAAACTGGACCCTCATGTCACCCAGCCCTAATCCTGAACCTAACCCTTGGCCTTATTGTAATCCTAATGTTCAGGAGTACATCAAGGCTGTAGTTTGTTACCCTGTTATTTAACTTACATGCAGAGTACATCATTCGAAATGCTGGGGATGAAGCACAAGCTGGAATCAAGATTGCCGGGAGAAATATCAATGACTTCAGATATGCAGATGACACACTTATGGCAGAAAGCAAAGAAGAACTAAAGAGCCTCTTGATGAAAGTGAAAGAAGAAGGTGAAAAAGTTGGCTTAAAACTCAACATTCAGAAAACTAAGATCATGGCATCCAGTCCCATCACTACATGGCAAATAGATGGGGAAACAATGAAACAGTGAGAAGCTTTATTTTTCTTTTGGCTCCAAAATCACTGCAGATGGTAACTGAAGCCATGAAATTAAAAGATGCTTGCTCCTTGGAAGGAAGGTTATGACTAACCTAGACAGCATATTAAAAAGCATAGACATTACTTTGTCAACAAAGGTCTGTCTAGTCAAAGCTATAGTTTTTCCAGTAGTCATGTATGGATGTGAGAGTTGGACTATAAAGAAAGCTGAGTGCCAAAGAATTGATGCTTTTGAACTGTGGTGTTGGAGAAGACTCTTGAGAGTCCCTTGGAGAGCAAGGAGATCCAACCAGTCCATCCTAAAGGAGATCAGTCCTCAATATTCACCAGAAGGACTGATGCTGAAGCTGAAACTCCAAAACTTTGGCCACCTGATGTGAAGAACTGACTCATTGGAAAAGACTCTGATGCTGGGAAAGATTGAAGGCGGGAGGAAAAAGGGACGATAAAGGATGAGATGGTTGGATGGCATCACTGACTCAATGGACATGAATTTGAGTAGGCTCTTGGAGTTGGTGACGGACAGAGAACCCTGGTGTGCTGCAGTTCACGGGGTTGCAGAGTTGGACACGACTGAGCGACTGAACTGAACTCAACTGAATGTTCATACATGCTAATCCTTACTCTCAGCTGTACCTTGAAGCTAACCTAAGCCTGTATGAGACTTGACCATGAGTCTGACCCTAAATGTTCCTGACCTTGACCCTATGCTGGCTTGAATAGTAGTCCCCAAAACATGTATCTAAGTTCTAATACCAGTACCTGTGAATCTAACCTTACTTGGAAATAGGGCCTTTGCAGAATTAAGGACCTCTAGATGAGATACGCTGAACACCGTTGCATTGTGGGTGGAGCATGTACTAGTTTGTTTAGTGATATATGTTGAAACACAGAAAAGGAGAAAGCACGGGTATGGAGGAAGTGCACATGAAGACAGAGGCAGAGACTGCAGTGATGCCATCACAAGCCCAGGAACTGCAGGGGGACCAGAAACTGCAAGAGACCAAGGAGGCTCCTCCCCTGGAGAGGGTATGGCCCCGCCCACACCTAGATTCCAGACTTCTGACATCCACAACTGTGGGAGAATACACTTCTTCTGGTTTAAGCTAACTAGTTTGTGTCAATTTGTTACACAGACCTAAGAACTAATAAACACCCTCATTCACCATAAGTGAATCTAACATTTACCATGACCGAGCCTTCTCCCTTATTGTTGTGGTTCAGTTGGTCAGTCGTGTCCTACTTGTTGCCACCCCATGGACTGCAGCATGCCAGGCCTCCCTGTCCTCCTCATGTCCACTGGGTCAATGATGCCATCACCCTTATACCCACGCCTAACATGAAACTGACCTCAATTCTCATACAGACCAGAACTTGACCTTTACCCTGACCCTATGACCTTTACACTCCGGGCTACATCTTCCTAACCCTGATAATCACCCTGATACTGAATAGAACGTTCCTCATAACTTTGACATTGACCCTGATCTAGATCCTCATCCTAAACTTACCCTTGACACTAATTCTGCCATTTACTACTGCCATGACCTTGACCCTATTTCCATGACCTTGACCCTAACCATGAAGATCCTGATGATCATATACCTCACAATGAACATCTTGTCAGCTCTGACCCTTGTCCTCACCTCCTCACCAAAATCCTGAACCTGTCCTGACTGTATGAGCTTGAATCTCATCTGCTGCTTGATTCTTCCCGATTGTCCCTGACCTTTTACCCCCATAATAACCCTGAAGCTGACCTTGGACCACACACTCCAAGTACCCTAAATCCAATTTTGACCTTGACCTTCAGTCTGACTCTAAACTGGACTCTGCGCCTAAGTCTTACTCTGACCTTTGAATGGTGTTTGTTGAAACAGTGTGTTTAACAGTGATAGGCGAGTGTTCATCAGTATTGAGATGTTAGAAACATTGTGTTTACATGTGCATGGCATGGCTGCCCCCTTATTAAATGGTATATCATAATTCAGTGTATTTAAAACTGGTGGGTGCGTTACTATGGATAGAAGTATATGTGTGAAACATACTTTGTTTCCCTCCAGCTTTATTGAGATACAGGTATACAAAAAACCGCACATAATTAATGTATTCAATAGGGTGAGTTACTTCCTACTTTACTGATGTGTACTAACCTCTGTGTTTAAGCAACCTACTGCTGCTGCTAAATCGCTTCAGTCATGTCCGACTCTGTGCGACCCCGTAGACAGCAGCCTATCAGGCTCCCCTGTCCCTGGGATTCTCCAGGCAAGAATACTGGAGTGGGTTGCCATTTCCTTCTCCAA
>NW_011494680.1:5670058-5673220 GCF_000754665.1 Bison bison bison
TTTTTAGCTGTATTTGCACATTCATCCTTTTACTGTATCTATGTATGTACAATTTTTATAACTGAAATATGCTGAAACACTATAAGCTACATGTGTTACTGGTTATGCTTATATACCTATGAAACTGTGTTGAAACCTTCTTTTCAAGAGAGCTATGTAGGAGAGTGATGTCACAGCAAGATGGTGGAATAAGAGTTTTCTGCTGTTATCCTCCCAAAGAATAAGTATTTGGACAATCACCCACTGATAAGGGTACCTCTTTTGGAGTCCTGATTCCAGCAGTGAAGTTCTCTGGAGCAAAAAATCTGAGAACAGATGTATTGAAGAGGGTAAGAACAGTTAATTACTGTTGGATTAATTTACCATCTCTAGTACTTTGTGCATCTTTGGGTTTTTTTTTGTATATATGATCATGTTGTCTGTTAGTTGTCTGATAGTTTTATTTCTTTTTTCCTAATTTGAATCTTTTTTTCTTGTCTGACTGCCCTGACTAGAACATCCAGCAGTGTTGAACAGCAGTGGTGAAAGTGGGCATCCTTCTCTTGATCCTGACCTCAGGGGATCATTTTCTCTTTCACCAATGAGTAAAATGTTACCTGTGGATTTTCATAGATGTCCTTTGTCAGGTTGATTAAGTTTCCTTCTAGTCTTGGTTTGCTGTGTGATTTTTATCGGGAAACTGTATTGAATCTGTCAAATACTTTTTTGCATTGAGATGAACCTGTTTTTTCCTTTGTGTATTAATGTTATGCATCACAACAATGGGTTTTAGATGCTGAAGCAACCCTGCCACGCTGGGATGGCACCACGTGCCAGTGAGTAATCCTTCGTGCTGCTGGACTCCATTTCGGAGTGTTCTATCGAGGATTTCTGCATCAGTGTCCATAAGGGATATTGGTCTACTGTTTTCTTATAGAGTCTCCGGCTTTGATATCAGGGTAATGCTGGGTTCCTGGGATCAGTTAGGGAGCTTTTCCCTTTCTGATATTTTTTGGAAGCATTTGAGGATTGGTGTTAACTCCTTTTTCAGTGTTTGGTAGAATTCACCAGTATACTGTCTGTTTCTTTTGGCGGGTGGGTGGGTGGGGGGGGGTTCGTTTTTAATTACTAATTAAGTCTCATTGCAGATCTGTTCAGATTTTCTATTTCTTGAGTCAGTTTTGGCAATTTATATTTCTAGGAATTTTTATTTCTGTAAGGCTGATGTCTCCACTTTCATTTTTTTTTTGAATAAACAAGTTTATTTGTAAATTTAGTCAACTTACATAATTGACCTAAAAACTTCAATAGAAGGATAAATTTTAAACCACTTGGAAAGCCATCTCTATGAAGTGATTTTCCTAGAACCTATGCCACATGAACACCATTTTAACTGGCAGAGGTTCCATAAGCTGAAGCTGTGTCCCTCCCCCACAGCAAGTTTACCCTAACAGTTATAATACAAACCCCACCAGGAAAAAAAGTTCGGTATTGTTCCTCCTCGGTAGAGAAAAGTTCAACCTAGTTATCAGACCAATCACAACACAAAGAAAAGCTGCACTAACTACTATATTAGTAGCAGATGCTGCTGCTGTGAATAACTTGTATTATAGTCTGCTGCTGCTAAGTCACTTCAGTCGTGTCTGACTCCGTGCAACCCCATAGACAGCAGCCCACCAGGCTCCCCCATCCCTGGGATTCTCCAGGCAAAACACTGGAGTGGGTTGCCATTTCCTTCTCCAATGCATGGAAGTGAAAAGTGAAAGTGAAGTTGCTCAGTCCTGTCCAACTCTTCTCGACCCCATGGACTGCAACCCACCAGGCTCCTCCATCCATGGGACTCTCCAGGCAAGAGTACTGGAGTGGGGTGCCATTGCCTTCTCCAGTATTATAGTCTAGAGCCCTTATAAATAAATCCCCCTCCCCGTTAGTGTTTGCATTATCAGCTAGAGGGTTAGTTTAACATGTGGTAGAACGAGGACTTAGGCAAGGCATAACGCACAAAGCATTTTACTACATAAACAAGTGCAGTCTACTCAGGAGAAAACCTATCGGCCTCTGAATTACACACACCTTAAAGACAACAGTCTCCAGCACATGTCAATGTAAAACATTTAATTGAAAAATGTTGACACTACAATATATAAAATAGCTATTATAAATGCACATAGTGTATTCTATAGCTGCCAGGTTGACTTTTTTTTTAAGGAAACTGTAAGTTACACTGTGGTTAAGACTTGTATCTTCACTCCTGAAAAAGCCCACATTCCATCACAGTGATGTATGGTCAGACTTACAGTCCCAATTGTTAAACACTTGGATCAAGTCATAACCAGTTTTATTGCAAAAGGACCCTGTACACATTTATCAATTCTAGTACCTTAATAGCTACCCAACAAATCATTAACATACAGAAACATCCATCATGAGAAGCAAGAAATATCACCCATCCCTTCTGCATATTAGCAACTTGTCACTCCTCAGCAACAGCGCTCACATCTCTCAGGTCTGTGAACAGTCACTTTTCGCCTTCATCCTGAGTGAAAGATGGAATGACTTAAGTACAAATGCAACATATTATAAACAATTTCTTACCAAAAAAAGTCACAAATTAAACCAAAGTATTTTACAAAAAATGTACTGCAAAACACCATAAAAACCGCCCTCACTTAAGCTCTCTCTCCCCGTATCCGGCGAGCCAACTGGATGTCTCTGGGCATGACGGTTACTCTCTTAGCGTGGATGGCACACAGATTAGTATCTTCAAACAAGCCCACCAGGTACGCTTCGCTAGCCTCCTGCAGCGCACCGATGGCGGCACTCTGGAACCGCAAGTCGGTTTTGAAATCCTGGGCGATCTCCCTCACCAGCCTCTGGAAAGGCAGTTTCCGGATCAGAAGCTCGGTGGATTTCTGGTGACGACGGATTTCTCGAAGCGCAACAGTCCCGGGCCTGTAGCGATGAGGTTTCTTCATCCCGCCGGTAGAGGGGGCGCTTTTCCTGGCTGCTTTTGTGACCAGCTGCTTGCGGGGCGCTTTCCCACCCGTTGACTTCCGAGCAGTCTGCTTGGTTCGAGCCATTTTCTTTTACCCAACGCCTAAGTTTTAGGCCTCTTCTCCGACCACCTCGCCGCCGCTGCTGCCAAAGAGCCGCAATAGCTCAGCTACGGGAAAAACTCCTTCC
>NW_011494680.1:5673320-5679127 GCF_000754665.1 Bison bison bison
ACTCCTTCCAACGAACGGAAGAACTCCTTCCAACGAACAACCAAACCGTTCTGCACTCCACTTTAGTTTCTGATATTAGATATTTGCGGGTTTTTTTTTTTTCTGAATCAGTCTAGGTTTATCAATGAGCTGTTCAAAGAATCAATGTTTTGCTTGCTGCTTCTTTTTGTGCTCTTTTTACTGGCACCAAGTTTAAGTTTGTTCTTCTTTTTCTTAGTCTCCTAAACGTGTAGCATTAGGTTACTTTTTGCGATCTTTCTTTTCTAATATAGGCGCTAAAATGTGATGAAATAAAAATTTCTATTTGAAGGCAGGACAAGAAAAATTAAAAATTTCTTTGTTCAGGCCTCCTCCCTCCCTGCCGTCCCTTTAGTGTATAGAGGGATGTAGGGTGTGTCTGATCACACATTAACTACAGCTCCTTCAAGGTGGAGTGCCTGCTCAGCCATCAAGATCAGTGTTTCTTTTCCTTCTGATGCTAGCAGTGTAACTTAAAACAACAATGTTCTTTCCCAGCTCTGTAAGGGGTCAGGGTGACACGCTTTCCTTTGTACGTGCTTACCTGGGCTACATATCTTTCATGAACTTTATAGAAAATATCGGTATGTCATTTTCATATACTATCCTTTGTCTCAAAAAATGGAATTCAAGATGAGAAACAAAAACAGTAAAAATTACAAAACACTGCTGAAAGAAGTTAAATAAAAGGAAAGACACCATGTTCGTGGATTGGAAGATTTACTATTGTTAAATATCAAACCACTTGGTTAAGAAGCCACCTTACAGGGGTCAGCCCCAGACCCCAATCACCTCTGCTCATGCCCCTAACAGCATGGCACGGGCTGCTGCTCCTCGCTCCAAACAAGACGCAGAATGAACTGTGGGAGGCTTCACACATCCCAGGGAAGCCCAGTCCAGCCTAATGAGCTTGAGCAATGCTGTCATGGCTGGCAAACATGAGAGACATTATTAAGTGACAACAGGAACAGCTCATGCACGGAGTTTCAGTGAATGCCTCTGAGGGAAGCTGGCACTGAATTCCATTTTAAATGGACGAGGCTGTCACATTACTGAAGTGATTCTCTGAACTCTCCAGGCTCAGAGTGCTGTGCTGACAGAGAGCTCCTACAATCCGGAGAAGAAAAATTCTGCAGGAGACTCACAAACATTTTACTTTCTTAATGAGGCCATGTGGCTATCTTGTTGATGTTTGGCAGAAACCAACACAATTCTGTAAAGCAATTATGCTTCACTTAAACAATAAAAAATTTTTTTAATGGTGTCAAGGGAAAAAAAAAAAGAAGAAAACACAGCATTCTTGTATTTCTGCACATCTAACATTGTTAATTAGCTCGGTTTCTTAGAAAGGAATCTGCCTGCCAATGCAGGAGACACAAGAAAGGCAGGTTTGATCCCTGGGTGGGGAAGATCCCCTGGAGAAGGAAATGGCAACCCACTCCAGTATTCTTGCCTGGAAAATCCCATGGACAGAGGAGCCTGAAGAGCTATGGGGTCGCAAAAGGATTGGACACGATTTAGCAATTAAAATGACAACAACCAGTGTTAATTATGGACATGCCTGCAGCAGGCTAGGTGATACCACACTGGAGCTGAGGCAGCTTGGAGGGTCTCCCCCAGCCCAGGCTCGGGCAGAGTAAGATAGAGATGGGTGTGACCATGCCCCAGGGGAGCAGTCCCTCTGGGGGATGTTTTCATCCACAAACTGCTCCTGATCAGCTGGCTAGAACAGGACAATCATGAGGTCAGAACTCACGGGGTCAGCAGCACTGTGACTGTATTACTATCACTGTCACATAGTTATGGGCTGTAACCTAGCGCTGGCCAACTGTTTTGAAAATAAATTCTACAGTCATAGATTCAGTCTGTAGAACAATTTTTTTGGGTACTACTACACAAAAACCACACCTACTTTACAGTCAATCAAAAGCGCCCTATTTATATAGCAATTTCCCCCAATAGTTGGAGATAACTACCTTTTCTTCAATTCCAAGATAGCAGGGTTCTTTCTTAAATTGTATTCTAGTACTAGATTTACTTATTTATTTATTTGGCTACACCGTGCAGCCTGTGGGAATCTTAGTTCCCTGAACCAGGGCTTGAACCTGTGCCCCCTGAACTGGGCACACAGAGTCTTGGCTCCTGGACCATCAGGGAAGTCCCTCCAGTGGTAGAGAGTCTGCTGGGAGGCAGTGGCAGTGATCTTGAGCAAAGACCATAAAGACAGGATCCAGGGAGAGGTACAGGACGAGAGGGGACATAGTGGGAGACACTTGGGACGTGACTGCCACACACTGGCATCCAGGAGCTTGCGGGCGTCATGCTGGATGGACCCAGCCTGGACTGACGGCGCCCTAACCGTGGACGCCAGCTGTCCACTGGAGCACAGACTCTGATAAACAGAAACCCTGATTCGTAGCACTTGCTGACTTTCTGAGTGAGAGTAACAATTCGCTGGCAAAATTCCTGGTGTTCTGAATGTTGCTCGTGTGGGTGGGAACAAGAGGGCTCTGGCACACCACTGATCTGAACTCCATTTCAAGAGGTGCAGGTGGACAACAGCAGTCTGTTTTCAAATTCACAATGCCAAAGTTTAAAGGGCAACTTGCCTACATTTTATTACAACCAAAGAGAGACTGATTCTGAATTATATAGGGTAGAGCTCAAAAACCTCGCAACTGAACATGGTATAAATGTGTGTTTTTCTATAACTAATGTTTTACAAGGAGAAAATTTGGAGATAAACAACTGTAAAGAAGTTCTCATAGCATTGAGGGAACATTACTTCTGATTCCCTTGTGTTTGTTTATCAATTTTCTGAAAGCCACTGGGTAACAGATGGTGCCACAACTCCAGACAACAATAAAGAGATCGTTTTTGTTCATCTACACTGTCAGTCCATGATTACACTTGCCAACAGCAATAGGAACAACCCTTAACCTCTCCAAGGAGGGACCTGCGATTTTAAAATGTTATGATTTAAAGTGTTGAGACAACAGAAATCTACAAGCTTGTCCACACATATATAAACATGCTTATCTCTTTAGCTAGAATTGGAGAATATGGTCCATACTTAAATATTATTTCACAATAATTAAAGTGAAAATAAAACTGAAGGACAAATGGTCTTCCAAACTCTCCCACCAAAAAAGAATCCGCCTTGCAATGCAGGGGATGTGGATCTGATCCCTGGTCAGGGCACTAAGATTCACCATTTCCCCAAACATTGAAGAGTCTGTGATTAGAAATGTTTGGAAAGCTGTAACACAAAGCTCAAGTCAGCCTGAAACAGGCTCCAGCTTGGGGAGGTGTGGGGACCGAGGCTTGGTGAGTGGACAGGAAACTGTTTCCATCCTGCATTTCATAACCTGACCTGTGGCCCCAGAATCATGCTTTATCTCCAAGGAGGACTCATTTCAAGCAGGGGTTTTCTTCATGTTCCTACAACGGGAATGTCAAGTGCCAGGCCTACTCAGACTTCCCGAGTCTGGGATGCAAAGCTCCTGTATCCACCTTCCAGCTGTGATCAGAGTAGCAAAGGTAGCAAAGCTAAGACCAAAACTTTCTCTCTCCTCAACACTTTACCTTCTAGAGGACAATTCTATCATAAACTCTCAAAGCTAGAGGAGAAAAATGTGAAAGAGAAAACCTACAAAAATATCCTAAAATGTCAAACACAATCATGTCAAATCACAATCAAGGAGAAAATTTGGGGATAAACATCTATAAAGTTCTCATAGCATTCAGGGAACATCATTTCTGACTCTCTTGTGTTTGTTTATTTATCAATTTTCTAAAAGCCACCGGGTAACAGATGGTGCCACAATTCCAGACAACAATAAAGAGATCCTTTCTGTTCACACATTACACAACCATGTGTAAATATAAGCCATAACCGCACCCTGAGCTGTTCATATTCTTGCGCTGCTGATACAACCTAACATCCCATCAGTTACTCTCACAAAGTCTGCGGGACAGTCTTCTGGGCGTAATTTCCAAGGCACGTGGGATGCTCACACACACCACTAACGCTGACAGCTGTTCATCCGGCCATAGCGCCTGTTTGCTGTGCCATGATTCGGCACTTGCACGAGCCTGGATACACCCGCCCTTCTATGTCCACTGTGATCCTAAGCTCATCCTTGACCATGGCCTAGTCCCTCACCCGGGTCAGCATTCACTTCATCATGAGCTGGATTAAACTGTGATACAAGAGGAAGTCACACACAGACACCTGCTCTCTGGGGCTTTAGGAAGATGAAGTCACTGGTGGCTTGGATCAGAGTTCAGGACGGTCTTTAAACACACACACAGGGGCCCTGTCTGCTGCCTCCGGGGGATCTCACATCCAGGGCTCCCACCCTTCCCAAGTTCTGCCGAGGATGTTAGGGTCAGTTGCCTGGTCAATCAGGCACCTCACTTGGGCCTCTTCTGAAAGTCCACTCTCAGGCTCCTGGGCACGAACGCTGTGCTCTCGGCTTCCTTGTGCCACAGCGACATAGTCTCTGAAGGCAGACTCCTTCTCATGGCCCAGGAGAAGCTCATTACTGGAGAAAAGATCAAGCAACACAAAGACACAAACTGCAGGTTATTTCTCCAGTCCAAACCAGACGCTCCACCTGGTCACACAGCATACTCTCTGCTGCTCATTGTCCTTAAAGTCAAGACTCCGTGTGTGTGTGTGTGTGTGTGTGTGTGTGGTCACACAGCATACTCTCTGCTGCTCATTGTCCTTAAAGTCAAGACTCCTTGTGTGTGTGTGTGTGTGTGTGTGTGTGATCCTCACCAACAACTTGTTATATTCCAGTTTCTGATTATATTAATAGCAATCCTAGTCGGAGAGGAGTCTCACTTGCATTTATCTGATGACTAACGATTTTAAGCATCTTTCCATTTGTTTATTGGCCATTTGTCTACATTCTTTTATAGAAATGTCTGTTCAAGTCCTTTGGTCATTTTTTTCATTGGGTGGTCTTTTAATTATTCAGCTGTAAGAATTTTTTAATGGATTCTATACTCAAATTCCTTATTAGCTATATGACTTTCAAATGTCTTACCCCATTCTGTGGACTATATTTTTACTTTCCTGATGGTATCCTTTGAGGCACAAAAGTTTTTAATTTTGATGAATTTATGCTTTTCTTTCTCCTTTTCTTGTTTGTGCTTTTGGTTTTAGACTTAAGAAGGTCAAATATCATTGCCAAATCCAAGGTCCAAAAGATTTACCCCTATGTTTGCTTCTAAGGACGTTATAGTTTTAGCTCTCACAGGTAGGTCTTGATCCTCTTTGAATTAACTCTGTATGTCGTTTGGGGTGGGAGTTCCACCTTCATTCCTCTCAGTGATCTTTGCTGGAAAGACCACTGAATGGTCTTGGCATCTTTGTCAAAAAAGAACTGACCACGGTCACCATTTACTATTAATGGGAAAATCCAACTTTTTTCCTTCTTGTGAATCATTTCTGCAAATCTGTATTTGCTGTAGACCTCAACCAGAAAAACATGAAAGCTAGGTTAAAGGTAACCTGATCTGCATATGCATTAATGAGCCTCCACTATGCTCTGTGCACCAAGGGCTCTGCCACCAGGGCCACATTTGTCCCGAGAAAAGACAGAAGCAAATTTAAAAACAACATTTGCTCATGCAGGTAGACATGTTCATGAGACAGTCCAGGACTGTGGTGAGGGAGTCCAGGCTGATTGGTGCGTGTGTGTGTATGTGCGTGTGTGCGCACGCGCCCAGGCTGATTGGTGTGTGTGTGTGTGTGTGTGTGTACATGCATGAGGGCA
>NW_011494680.1:5679227-5680921 GCF_000754665.1 Bison bison bison
ACTGTGGTGAGGGAGTCCAGGCTGATTGGTGCGTGTGTGTGTGTGTGTGTGTGTGTGTGTGTGTGTGTACATGCATGAGCGCATCCAGGTTGATTGGGGGGGGTGTGTGTGTCTGTGGCCCGGGGGTGTGGTGAGGGGGCCCGGTCTGACTCGGGTGTATGTGTCTGTGTCTATGAGTCTATGTGTGTTTCAGGGCTGACTGGGGTGTGGGGTGTAGGGTGTGCGTGTGTGTGTGTGGTGTGAATGTGGATTTCCGAGTTAGAACCTCACTGGGCTGACGGGGGTTGGTGTTGTGTTGGGGGAGTATGGTATGTGTTGTGTGTGTTTAAGAGTCAGGACCTTGCTGGGCTGACCGGTGTGTGCCTGTGTATGTGTGGTGTGAGTGTGGGTTTCAGAGTTAGGACCTTGCCAGGCTGACCGGGGTGTGGGGCGTGTGTGTGTGTGTATTTTAGAGTCAGGACCCGGCCGGGCAGTGAGAGGTGGCCTCTGCATGCTGCACCCCAGCCCCCATTGTCAGTGGGGGTGACGGGCTGATGACACAGGCTGAGGACATACACACACACACAAATACGTTTAGTGATTCTCTTGGGAACAGCGGCATGTTGGTGTGTGTGTGTTTTTCCACAAATAAATGCTTACCAAGTAATAACTGCTGGATTGGCACCTGCTAGCTTTCTCTTAGCATAATGAATCTTCTGCCGTGGATACCAATTTTGTTCAGTTACATTTATTTCTTTAATCCACGATCCTCCTTTTCTCAGCATTGTCTGTTCAAAATTCTGAGGGAAAGGAACATGATTTTCTCTGCTTAATGGTACATACGGTCACGTTCAAACAGACCCAACAGGTAGTGATCTCAAAATAAAGCAAGTCTCCAGCCGGGAAGGGCTCTGCAGCTTTTTGCACACACCCTCCCTGCAGCACACGTGACAGTGATGGTGACCACCAGGGTCTACACTTGGGCTTACCGCGGCCCTCCCTGAGGACGTGTCACTGCTGTGCTTCCTCCTGGGGGCTGAGCTGAGAAGGACGCTGACCTTGTGTGGAACAGACTCAAAACTAAAACTTGTCTAAAAGAAACCAATCCCCATCACCAAAGGACTACAAATACTCTCAAGTCTAACAGTGTCCTCCAAATAAAAGGCAGGTCTCTTGTCTGATTTTCAAGCTAAATGATCCCAAATGTTAACTTTGAGAGCTGTACAGAACCAGGTAAGTACTTTAGTAAACACATCCCCACCAGGAGACAGGAAAGGCGGTCAGTCATGAGCACGCTGGAACAAAGCTGCAAAGCGGGGAGAACCACCGACCTTCCAGTCAAAGGACGGCTCCTTCACGAACACGTCCATGGTGGTGGTGAGCAGGTCGGCGCGCGAGCGGAAGGCCCTCAGCGCACACACCATGACGCTGCTCACGAGCCCCGTCTCCTTCAGTGGTGACATCAGGTTGATGAACTGGCGAGTCAGCCGGAAAGGCATCAGCTCAGGGACCCGCAGGACCTAAACAGCAAATGAGATGCAGGAGGCGGATGAGTGAGGCCTCCTGCAGCTGTCGCTCATGCGTGCAGAGCATATCTGTTCGCCTCTTCTTGGAACTGGCCACACGCGTGTGAGGTCACCGTACCCCGGAGCAACCACACGGCCAAGAGAAGGAGAGCTGTAGTCTGACATGAGGAAAGGTGTGCATCTCATCCA
>NW_011494680.1:5681021-5693922 GCF_000754665.1 Bison bison bison
ATCCACGCAAGACGTTCTGATGAGCCTCCTACCTTTTTACAGGAGCAAGTGATGTAATTAATCTATCAGCACACCGTCTACAATCACCTGAATGAGGCTGATACAAAGCTGAGACTCTCCCATTTTGCAAGAATGGCCACTTTAATGATCACAGCAGGCCAACTGTCCATAGACGGCTCACAAAGCTGACGACAGGTCCACCCCAGCACAGAGCCGGGCGAGCTCACCTGGGTGGCAGAGCCGAACGCGTGTCCGAAGTCAATCCCGATCACGCCGCCCGTCTCCAGGCTCACCATGAAGTTGTTCAGATGCCGATCTCCAATGCCCAGAACCCAGTGGCCAACGCACAGGAGTGCGTGGGAGGTGGTGAAGTGGTTGCGAAGGGCCAAGAAGGCCTCGGGGCCAGTGCTCATCTTCAGGAAGGCCCGCCTACAGGGGACAGGGGACGGTCATGTGGCCTCTGCCCCAACCCTGCCCCTCCCCCACAGGTGTAAAGTCAGAAAGGCACTTACTTTAAGAGATCTGCAGGCACTCTACTTTCTCTTTTCCTAAAAGATGTGACTGCTTCAGTGCGATTAGCTACTCTATGATTTAATCATAGGAAATGTCTGATTAGAACAAACTTCCCATGATTTAAAATTTAAAATTTTTTGTTAAACTGACACTCCAAGGCAAAATTTTCTCAGAAACAAAGTGAATGTACAACTTTGAGAAGAATGAACTAGTTGGAACGAGGGGATGAGAACACCACGTACCTGAACATGAGGGCATAGGCCCCAGGGTCACACTTTCCCACCATCATGGTCAGCCATTCTCTGTACTCAGATGCAGGCGCCCGGGGGTCACTAACATGCAGGAGAAAGAGAACCAATGTTAGGAAGGTATCGAGGGCAGCTGACTTCAGAGGCCCCACCACCAGGGACTCACTGCAAAATAGTGAAGAGGCAGGAAAAACAAATATGACTTAAATCATATTTAATATTGACACTGCATTCCTGCCACCCTGGGCCAAGAACAACATACCACTATTCATTCTGAATCACTCCTCAAAACCCATGGCTACTTCCTGTGCAAAAATGCAGGGATAGACCACCAGATACAAGTGACATCCCGCTTCACACAGAGGAGGAAAATGAGCTGATGATGCAGGCATATGGTTCCGAAGGCCCCGGGGAGGGGGGACCCCTCCCAGCAGGACGGCAGCACCACAGACAACCTGTTCACAGCAGGCCAGTCACTAACAAACTACACAGCCACAAATTACTTGTTGATGGCAGACTGTCTACTTCTGTCATTATTTAAACATTGCCACACGTTTTCTTAAAACATTTCCAATAAGGAAATACAGACAAAATCCAGAGTAAGTGCAAAAAAGCATTTTCTTAAATGACGATGGAGGTGAGCTCAATTTGAAAAGCTGCTTTCAGTGACGCTTCACAGACAAAAGGCAGTGTCTGGACAGGTGGAAACAGCTTGTAGAGCTTGTAGAGCCACTTTGGGGTTTGTATCAAAAGCTGAAGATGAAACAGGGTTACATGTACTACTTAGTAATCAAATCACTTCCCTGAAGCTTTTCTGAGCTGCTACTAAGTTAATTTCAGGAAGAGATGATTTCAAACTAAATTCTCTTTCAGTTACAACTGGACAAAAATGTGTAGGCAGGAAAATTGCAATGTACAAATTAAGGGAAAAAATGGCAAGGATTTTAGGAATAGGGGGCTGTTTTAAAAAGGTGCTGCTGCTGCTGCTAAGTCGCTTCAGTCGTGTCCGACTCTGTGCGACCCCACAGACGGCAGCCCACCAGGCTCCCCCGTCCCTGGGATTCTCCAGGCAAGAACACTGGAATGGGTTGCCATTTCCTTCTCCAATGCATCAAAGTGGAAAGTGAAAGTGAAGTCGCTTAGTCGTGTCTGACTCTTAGCGACCCCATGGACTGCAGCCCACCAGGCTCCTCTGTCCATGGGATTTTCCAGGCAAGAGTACTGGAGTGGGGTGCCATTGCCTTCTCCAATTTATATGATTCCTATTTGAAAGTGAAAGTCACTCAGTCATGTCTGACTCTTTGCGACCCCATGGACTATACAGTCTATAGAATTCTCCAGGCCAGAGCACTAGAGTGGGTAGCTTTTCCCTTCTCCAGGGGATCTTCCCAACCCAGGGATCGAACCCAGGTCTCTCACATTGCAAGCGGATTCTTTACCAGCTGAGCCACCAGGGAAGCCCAATTTGAAAAGCACTTCACACTCCATGGACATCTGTGTACAGTGTGCTTTTCACACTTTCTCACCTTACAAGTGGGGCTGTGGGGCCAGTTGGGCTCACTGCGTGTTAGTAGATCCTAGAGCAGATTCCTGACCCCGGGCGCAGTCCTCCAGGGACAGCAGGCGTCATTTCAGGCAAAGGACTCCAGTGATTGGAATTTAAAGTGGGTAAACACTCTGTAGCAACTACTACCCAGGCGTGAGAGTCTGAAGAGAGCAGTGCTCCTACGTTAAGTAAGAGGCGGTGAGAGCGCTGCTGCTGCTGCTAAGTCGCTCCAGTCGTGTCCGACTCTGTGCGACCCCCTAGACGGCTGCCCACCAGGCTCCTGTCCCTGGGTAAGAGCGCTGCTCCTACGCAAATGCTTTGAGGAGGAGGAGAGGCCCGAGGCCTTCTATGATTGTCTCCTCCCCACCATCCTCCTGCTGGTCCCCAAACATGCTGACTCCCACTTCAAAATGGCTGTAAGCCACACTGTTCTTTCCTTTCTTTACAGAAACAAGGAACAATTTTTTTTTAATTACTGATTACAAAAGTACATATCGAAAACTTGGAAAATAAAAAAGGATAAAGGAAAGTATAAAGTTGTATCTTGACCTGGAACTCAGCACCAGTCCCCTACCTGCTCTAACCTGTACCCACCTGCACCAGCCAGTCACACACTAATCTACGCCTACCAGTCACCCACGTGTACTAACCTATACCCACCAGTCACCCCCCTGCGCTAACCTACACCCACCGGTCACCCACCTACACCCACCAGTCACTCACATACTCTGACCTACACCCTCCTGCACTGACCTACACCCATGAGTCACTCACATGCACTAACCTACACCCACCAGTCACCCACCCGTGCCCAGCAGTCTCTGACCTGCACCCCTTACACACCAGGGACACCTCACCTCTCCAGCCTCAGCTGCTTTGTCTGCACAGAGGGGACAGTAGTACTCACCATGTTAAGTTTTGGTAAAAAATAACTTCATACACAGTAAAAACTGAGAATGGTGCCACAGAAAACATGTAACTAAATGTTAGCTGAAATTTTATTATTTGCTTTATCTTCTTCAAACACTCTTCTTTTTGTTCAAGGTTAATTCTTTTTTAAAGATTGTGATAAAATATATGCAGCTACTACTTAGGAGGAGAAGCGGGAGGCAGAGGATGAGATGGTTAGATGGCACCACCAACTCAATGGACATGAGTCTAAGCAAACTCCGGGAGATAGTGATGGACAAGCAAGCCCGGAGTGCTGCAGTCCATGGGGTTGCAAACAGCCGGGTATGACTGAACGACTGGACATGAGTGAGTGAATGATTGCTTAGAAACCTTGACTCCAGGTCATCTTCACCCACCTAGAGGCAGACTGAAACAGGCTGGGCAGGGCAGCAATGAAAAGGGCCTGAAAACGTCCCTGCAGGCACGGGGTGAAGGAGTCCTGCCCAGGGACGGGGGCAGTGGGCTGGGGCAGCCAGGTGGAGTGGGAGATGGGCCCTGGGCCTCGGGTCACCTGGTGTAGGCTTTCTTCTCCTCCCGCGACATGCTGCTCAGAAGAAGTTCCTTCAACGTGCAGGTGTTTTCAATCCATTCGATTAGCCCCAGCCTGAAAGGAAGGGACAGTCATGAGCCCCCGCTGCTCGGCCTTCTCTATACAACAGCTCTGCTCTCGCTTCCTCCACGAGGAGGAGCCTCACAGCAGAGCAGTCTGTGCTGCTGCTCTCTGTCCTGTGACACCTGAAACCCGAACTGTCCCTTGCCCCCGCCCACAGAGGGCAGCCCCCCACCCCCACAGAGGGGCAGCCGCACCTGGAGGTCATGGGCACCACGTGGTAGGGGGTCATTTGCAGGCCCCTCTGGCCACAGGCGGCATCGTGGGCCAGGACGCTGTTCATGACCTGGAGCAGCTGCTGGATGCGGTGGTCTTGGCGCAGATCCTCGCCGCCCTTCACCAGGAAGGGATACTCCCGTTCATCGTGGCCGCGAATCACGATGCGCTTGGGTTTCCTGATCGAGGCCATCACTTTGACCTTTAGAGATTGAACAGCATCCTCAGGTGCAGCTGAGAGACCGGGTGGTCTCGTCCCCAGAGGGACGCAGGTGGGTGACAGGTTGTGGGGCCCCTGGTTGCCCTGATTACGAGTTACACTGACAAACACGCGTGCTCGTGAACAAGCCACACGACACGTCCACTTGCGTTACGTCTATAATGGACACACACAGAGCTGATGCCTCAAGTCTACTAGACCCTTACACATGACTGAAGTTGAAAGTGAAACATTATATTAAGGCCAGTAAATTCCATCAGAAAACTCATAACACAACTCTCACAGAACTCCATGCGCCTGAGACCAATGTGAGGAGTGAACCGAGGGGCCGACCCCGGGCCGTGGAGCCGGTGGAACTGGCACCTACCCGCTCGTCGAAGCCTGCGATCCGCGCGTGGTGCTCGGGCATTGGTTTGCTTCTGCCATCATACTGACCTGGGATGGACACAGAGCCACCTCAGAGGCCGCAGGGACAGCACATGCCCTTCACACCCCACTTCATCCCCCTCCCCCAGTCTAACAGGAGAAAAATGTTACTCAAAATTTTCAGTGGATGTATTTTTTAAAAATGCTGTTATTTCTCGTTTGACTAATGGATGTTGCTTCCTATTTGGTGGAGCAGAAGCAAATGGGGAGACAGGGCCTTGGGCGAGCCCCCCACCCCCACCTCAGCCCCAATTCTAGTCACGTTGTGTATCAGGAGGCTATGCTTCAACGTTCTTCCTGAAACTCACAGTCTGGGATGCATAGCTGTTAATAATAACAAAGAGAAGTGTTTCTCCAAATCTTTTTTCCCCCCACTGGAGTAAGGATACAAGTCACTGTACTATAACATTTTTTGTCTGGCAAATTCCAGGGGGAAGAAGGGATGTGGGGATCACAGTGCCCACATCTGGCCAGCCTGCTGCCGCCTGCTTGCAGAGTCCCCAGCCCCTCCTGAAGGCATGTCAGGTGCCATCACCCCCCTCACTTCAGGTGGGACCAGCACGTCTCCAGAGAAGCGGGGTGCAGGCACACTGCATCTCACTGCTCTGCAGACACTGCCGTTTTTACAAATGGAGGCTTGGTGACGGCCCTGAGTTGCCAGGAGATGGCGTTTTTCAGAAACAGTGTGTTTTAACTTTCGTATGTACTCTGTTTTGTAGACAGGAGGCCACTGCACAGTGTGGTATAAACACAGCACTTACAATGCGTCACTGGGCAGCCACCCGCTTTGATGTGCTCTGCTGCAGGGGCTGGAATAAAACACACAGCATCTCGGGGGGTTGCCTGAATTTTATTTCTGAAGAAAAGTTCTGCAGGGCAAAGCGTGGGCAGGTTCTGAGGACATTACTAGCTACCACGACAGCAGGGGGCCAGCTGAGCACTCGTCCTCAGGAATGGGATGGGACTTGTAATGTGCTTAAGTGTACTGATCATAGAAACTACAGATTTTCCTCATGATGAAAAACATGTAGAATTTAAAATCTTTTCAAAAAAAGACAGAAAACTGTCATGATTCTGATTTCACCCTCTTAGAGACAGAGGCTCTTGCTCTGGCACGACTCTCCCCAGCGCCGTGCTGTCCACACACAGGTGAACTCACCAGGGACCTCCAGCTCCGCTCTCAGGAATTCCACCCTGAAGTTGCTCATCCAGGGAGAACATTCCCTCAGGTTCCCCGGCGCATTTGAGGCCCTGAGCATCTTCTCCAGTAGTGAGCCAGCGATGGTGTAGAAGTCCTGGAGCTTCATGCCTGGGAGTTTAGAGCCTCCTCTCCCAAAGTGCTTATCAAATTCCTTTCCAAAAGCCTGAAAGTAATAATAAACTTACCTTAAATTAAAAAAAAAAATTTTTTTATTGGGGTACAGTTGCTTCACAGTGTTAGTCTCTGCTGTCACCACAGAGCACTGGGGAGAGTTCCCTGTGCCATACCGTTGGTTCTCGTCAGTCACCTATGGTATACACAGTAGTATACACACGTCCATCTAATTTATCTTTAATAATAATGTGAAGTTGACTCCTGGAAAGGTTCTAGGTTTATAAATCTTTATAACAAATAGGTACTCAGTTACATTGCTTTTTTCCTGTGCCTTTAATCAACAGTTTCACTTTCCTTGAATGTTTCAACCCTGTTCTGGTGGATTAACCTTTTAATTGATGTAAATTATGTGTTGATTTGTGATGAAGTAGAAAGTTCTAGATGGATGGTCCCAGGTAATAGAAACCAACCTCAGGACAAACCGTGGCTGCAGCTGCAGCAAGGTTTCTTTCTATAGGGGCTCTGCCCAGGCGGGCAGCAGGCTATACTCGACCCAGTCAGGCCAGAGTTTCTGGGTCAGAGCTGATGGGCTCAGCAGGAGGGAAAGGAAACCCAGTGTGCAGAGTGACAACGGGCTTGACCTGGGTATGACCCCGCAGGAGCCCTCCACAGGAGGAGCGGGCGGGCCCCTCCTCTCCTTGGAAGGCTGCTCTGTGACCGCTTGCAGCACCTACTCTGCTGCCCTCTCTGGTCGCCCCTGGGCCAGCCCCTGCCTGACCTCACACCCAAATTCTGCTGAACCCTGCCAGCCTTGCGGTCCATCCACCTGCCATCTGGGATTCTGAGTGGTGATGGTGCAGACATGTGTGGTATCCAGGATCACTCTGAGAACCAAGAAGATTAAACCACACTTAACCTGTACATCTAAGAATCTAGCCATGAAGAACAGAATGTAATAAATGTGCCACTATCTGACCTACAAACATGCCATCAATATCTACCAGAAAGTCACAGATCTAATGAAAGTTTACAAGTGCAACAGACATTTTAAAACCAGAATTATCAACGAACCAGCAAATATAAGCCCTGGTCTCCACACGACTCTGTAATCTCGAGGAGCCTGCCATCCACGTACCTGGATAAACCTCCTTCGAAAACTCCCAAGGCCAGGAGCCTGTGGGTCTCCCAGGGCTGCATGCATCCTCTCATACATTCTCTGAATGTTCTTTTTATCCACAGGTGTTTTCCCTAGTTCAACCTTAACGTCCTCCATCCAGTCCTGCGCAGAGAAAGACACATCAAGCGGGACCACAGGCAAGTCGCACTGAGTTCCGTGAGTTACGCCAGGAGCTGTCACCTCACCTTAAAAAGCATCTCAGGGTTGGAGAGCTGCTCCAGGGCGTTAATGAAATCCTGAACCACGCCTTCTCGATCCAGCTTAGCTTTAATCCTGTTACAAAAATTAAAGTTTAGGTGCTCAAACGTCTTCCAAAGATCAAGGCCAACAATTTTTATGTGTATATAACTATATTTATATATAAGAAAATATTTAACCAGCTACCTAGTCCAGGGAAGGAGCAATTTAAAAATTAAAACAGGGACTTCCCTGGTGGGACAAGGGGCTAAGATGCTGTGCTCCCAATGCGAGGGGTCTGGGGTTCAATCCCTGGTCGGAAAACGTGATCTCACATGCTGCAACTAAAACTAAAGATTCCACATGCTGCAATTGAGACCCAGTGCAGCCAAATAAGTAAATGAACTTAAAAAAAAAAAAAAAGATACTTATTAAAAAAAAGAAAGCAAATCCTCGACATTCTGATGCACACAAACTGACACATACAGTTTCTGTGGTTAAAAGGTCCCTTTCTCAACAAACTTGCAACTGTTCTCTTTCTAAGGAACTGATCACGCTACAGCTGCCTCTGTTGAGACAGAGGTGGGTGCCACAGGGTGGTGGGCGTCATGGGGCGGTGGGTGCGTGGCCAGCCCATCAGGGCACTGCACTCCCCCACACTGCCACTCAGAAGCTCACCACTCTAAATAACTAGGCACATCAGCTCCTGACACAGAAGGCTGGCTACAACACTGGTGTCTACCAAAGTCCTCTTTCTAAAGCGAAACACCACTGCCTGTGTGCTCACTCACCAATCAACTAAAGAAGCCAAAAGGATAACATCTGGGCTATTTTGCAAGTCCTAATTAAGAGGGGCTTCCCAGAGACTTTCAATTTCAGAACAACTTCAGGAACTGATTTCAGAATGCATCTCGAGTCTGTCTCAACCAAGGGATCACTAGCATTTAGCGCAACCCTCTCCTGACCAACACTGTGAGATGAATTGTGCTTACAAAAGGAAAGAAATTCTACAACAAGTAACACTCCAGGTGGATGCACCCAGCCTGCAGACGCCCAGGCCTCCCGCCCCAGGGCGGCGCTAACTCATCTGAGGACAAACATAAGCGTCCGTGTGTCTGCTTGGCCCACAGTCATTTTTACAACCTTTCAGTGTTTGAGCGACCTAATTTTTCTGTCACCTGGCCACAAACTCCTTGTTTTTATGACCAGCAGAAGTGTCTCTGAAGCAGTAGCTTTCGCTACTTATCATGAACGGGTAGACGATGGCCTGCGGGTAGTGGTCAGCAATGTCCTCCACGGTGCGCTGGATGGCAACCGCCTCCTCCTTGTCCAGCAAGGGCAGCATGTGGCCAATCCAGCCGATGAACTCCCAGCAAGGGACAGAAGAGATCTGCAACACAGAGCAGGGCATTTAATGTTCTTTCCCCACACAGGGGCTGTGTGTCCAACATCAAAGCACACCTGCATTTGCGATTGTCAGCGTAAAAGCAGACAGACGCATTGATGGAGGTTGGCCTTCTCCTGCCCTTTCGGTTCTGACCCGCCACGAGCCTTCTCTGGGCACTCACACGGCCCCTTTCTTCATAAGAAGGGAAGCAGACAGAACCGCTGTTGCTGATTCTCCTTAGATTTACGTCATTCCTTCCGCCAGCTGTACTGTATCCCACGTCATCTCACTTGTGCTCCATCATCAACTTTTAGGGTGCCTGCAGGTCTTGCTTTCCAGACAATACTACAGGGCTCATCCCTGCATGTTTATCTCTTTGTACCTATGCTATACGCCCACAGGAGAAATTCCTAACTCCCTGCTTACTTTTAATGTTAACAGTAAAAATCACTGATTTTCCTCCAAGAAGATTTTTCAAATGTTCACCTCTAAAAGTCTTTTCCAAAATCCTTTCTGACACTGAGGACAATCAACTTTTAAAATTTATTGTCAATCTGAGAAATGAAAAAGCATGTGATTATAATTTGCATGTTTCATTTTTAGAAGCCTGCGCGTCTTGGCCTCACATACTCTAACCACGCAAGCATCTCCTGTTTTCTATTAGTCTGTTACTTTGGAGACCGGGGACAATTGCTCTCTATCTCCACTATGTGTTGCGAATATCTTTCTCTGAGTTTTCTTTTAAACTTTGTATACGGTTGTTGTTTTTTTTTTAAATGATAGGAGCATCAAATTATTTTCCTTTAGAGACCCTGGTTTTTGTCTCTCAACTTCAAGATCATTTTTAAATTTTGCTCAGGTTTTCCTCCAAAGCTTTTCCAGCCGTTTGTTTCAGGATAAAGTCTGACACACCTGAAACACTGGTGTAAAGCGAGGGAGGGCGGGCAGCTTAGGAAACCCGCAGCGCGAGGCCAGTTGCCTCTCTCAAGGGTCTTGATATAGACCCACCGCTCTGTTTCCACACAAACTCAAGATGTTATTTTTATTATATATAAATATGATTTGGGGAAAAATGAAATAACTTATTGAAATTTCTTTACTTATCTTTAAGAAAAACGCCTGTGTGTTGCATACTAAATTGACCTTAATTTCCTGTGTTGCACCTACTGAAATGCTCACCCATCCAAGTGCGCAGAGCACTGACTCTGAGCTCGGTGACAGCACCATCTACAAGCCTGCTGTGCCCAGCTAACAGTGCTGTGTCACCCTTTCTGAACATTGTCAATTCAAAGCCTGGCCTAGTTTTCCAGTTACAGCACCACAGAAGTCACTAAGGAGCCTCTCTGAGGACCCTGCCTCCCTTTTGCCCCAGCGCAGCCCCAGCAGAGAGGCCAGCACGGGACATGAGCAGGGGAGTGGGATGTTCGCAGGAGCCCTCAGGGTCGCTGAGATGCAGGGTGTGGTGGGCTGGCTCCCAAAACGTCCCCTGCCAAAATGTGGCACTGCCAAACAGTGAGCTGAGCATAAGGCCCGGGATGCGACAGACGAGGCTCGGCCCTGAAGGGAGAGGGGGTCATGTGCCAGCCTCGCCCCTTCTCTGCCCCTCGGGTCCCCCTGCAGACGGAGTCTTCACACCAGCACCCTCAGAGGAAAGCAGGGCCTGGGAGCTCACTCTCAGCGTTTCACTGACACATGTTCTGGGATGGAGCAGAAAGCGGTGGTTAGGAAAAGCCATCACCCATGCCCCATACATGGTGCGTGTCTGGACATAAGTTCTATCAAGTTCCGGCTGCTGGAATGAACACACTGACCTCTCTGGTCATCAGGCCCAGCGTCTCCTCTGGATACTGTGTGACAATTTGCAGGAGCCGGGGGAACTTCAGCCGGGCCTCGCTCGAGTGAAACTTCAATGCCTTCAGCATCTTGTCCACCACAAGAGCTGGATATGTGAGCAGCTCTGCGGACCCAAGGACTAGTGGGACAGAAGAGGGGAGATGCGGTCACTACCCCCAGGCAGACACAGTGACCGACTCTGACGCTCACTTCCCAGGGCTTGCATGTTGTAATTATCATGTTCCCTCTGCAGCAACTACTGCAGCAGAGCAGGCGGTCCTGGGCCACGTGTGAGGGCTTCTCTCAGGGGCTGACCCCTACTCCTGGGTGAAGCCATCTGAGTCCTGGGCTGCAAAGGAGGGCGGCCACAGGAGCCGGTCATACTCGCGTCAGGTAAGCAGAGGAGGGGACAGAGACACCCTGCCACTGGTCACAGGCAGGCCACAGGGTGTGTCCGTGTCACTGCCGCTCAAACAAACTGCACGCTGACACAACATGAGGCTCACCGGACATGCCCTCCTCCTGCCTGCGGAGCTGCTGGTCACAGAACTCGGCGAGTGTCAGGTAAGCCACGGTCACGCCGGCTGTAGGGCCCTGGCCCCGTGCCAAGGGCCCGGCCTCCTCCTCTGCTGCCCGCACGGCCTCAGAAAGGTGGTGGAACGCTCTCTGGTATAAACCTGCCATGACCTGGAATTCAGAGACCCCGACAGCTGTGAGTGGGCCCAGAGCTTCCTGAGGACCTTCCTCCCTACCTGGGCCCCATGGGCCACCAGTGAACACAAAGCTGCTAGTGCCAGACCAGGAGAGACACGAGCCTCATACAACCTCAGGACCTGAAAGACAACACGAGGTGGGCCCCCAGGCCCCAGAGTGGGCTGAGGAAGGGCTGGGGACACAAGAGACATGAGGAGCACATGGGAATTACTGATAATACAGAATCACCTGAAAAAGCCAACAGAGCAGCTGCTACACAAAAAAGCAGAAAAGCTGGTTTTCCCCACAAGCTAGTGGGGTGTCTGGATAACGATGGGTGGCAAGATTATAGCAAAGTGCATGGAAAAACTGTCCGCAGGGATCAACACAGACTCCTCATTCTTGACACTAAAGGAAAGGTGTTATCCGAATGAACAGGAAGCACATGGAGCGTGTCACTAGCCCAGTGGCAAACTCAGTTGCGTGTAACTGCCAGCTACGTGTTAAAAGCACACAGCAAGACCTGATGCTGCTTTCATGCAGCAGAACCGTCACGGTCAGGACAAACACACGACACAAGGAGCTCAGGTCCCCAGCCTCACTACCTTGTCTGCATCCTCCGAGCTGGACCCAGACAGCTCCACGACACTCCTGGCCTTACTCTCCCCAATCTCAGCAAGGCAGGTGGGCTCGTCACAGAGAGCATCAGCTAGGATCCGGTAGGTCGTACCCAGGAGGACCTGATGGTCACGGGAAGCCAGGGTGCTTGTGCTCAATGTGTTCTCAGCTATTGGATTACACACACACACACAAATTTTTTAGAAGTGAGTAAAAACACAAATTAAAGAGAATATAGTCATAATTAAACTATTACACCCAAAACTTAGCTAAGTGTTAAAAAGAACATTTTAAACTTAAAGAAATAAAAGCTCCAAAAGTCATATTTAATAGTATTATTAGGATACAAAGTACCTTGGCTCCAAATACCTAATAAACATTTAAGAAAAATTTTACAGGGCTTCCCTAGTGGCTCAGTGGTAAAGAATTTGCCTGCCAATGTAGGAGACACAGGTCCCATCCCTGAGCCAAGAAGATTCCACATGCCAAGAAGCAGCTAAGCCCATGGCCACAACTACTGAACGTGTGCTCCAGAGCCAGGGAGCCAGTTACTGAGCCCATATGTCACAGTGACTGAAGCCCGAGTGCTCCAGAGCCCATCCTCTGCAGCTAGAAAAAAGCTCGTGTGGTACTGAAGACCCAGCACAGCCAAAAACAAATAAAATTATCTTTTAAAACATTTTTATAAAATTGAGTTCCCAAATGTCAGATAGAGCAGCACAAAGAAGAGATGAGAAGACAGGATGCAGAATGTGTGCCGCCCAGAAAGCAGCTCGCACCCAGCAGGGACGCAGTCCTGAGCGCCGTGCACAGCTGCTCGGGCCGGCGCTGGGCCCGGGCCCGGCTGTGGCTGAGCCGGCAGTAGGCCTGCACCCACATCACCAGCCAGTCCTCCCGGGCTTTCGACTCTCTGTGCAGCTCCTTCAGCAGCTTCAAGGCGAGTGAGAAATTGTTCTGCGAGAGAGAGAGAG
>NW_011494680.1:5694117-5694704 GCF_000754665.1 Bison bison bison
GTAATGCTCAAAATTCTCCAAGCCAGGCTTCAACAGTATGTGAAAAAAGAACTTCCAGATGTTCAAGCTGGATTTAAAAAAGGCAGAGGAACCAGAGATCAAATTGTCAACATCTATTGGATCATCGAAAAAGCAAGAGAATTCCAGAAAAACATCTAATTCTGCTTTATTGACTATGCCAAAGCTTTTGACTGTATGGATCACAACAAACTGGAAAATTCTTAAAGAGATGGGAATATCAGACCACCTGACCTGCCTGCTGAGAAATGTGTATGCAGGTCAAGAAGCAACAGTTAGAACTGGACATGGAACAACAGAGTGGTTCCAAACTGGAAAAGGAATACATCAAGGCTGTATATTGTCACCCTGCTTATTTAACTTCTACGCAGAGTACACCATGCGACATGCCAGGCTGGATGAAGCACAAGCTGGAATCAAAAGTGCTGGGAGAAATATCAATAACCTCAGATATGCAGATGATACCACCCTTATGGTAGAAAGCAAAGAACTAAAGAGCCTCTTGATGAAAGTAAAAGAGGAGAGTGAAAAAGTTGGCTTAAAACTCAACATTCAGAAAACTAAGATCA
>NW_011494680.1:5694804-5695791 GCF_000754665.1 Bison bison bison
AGTCGCAGCCACAACATGCACTCCAGGGAGGCTGGGAGAGCGTCACTGCCACCAAGTTCACAACACATTCCTCAACCACGAAAGCCCTGTCCAAAAGGGTTTCCCCTCCCCAGCTGCTGGTGACCATGGCCTTTTGCTTCTGGATCTGCCTCTTCCGGACCCTTGGTATCGTCAAAATCAGCAGACAACTTTCGACTTGACTCACAATCCCACTCTTCCCTACAGCTGAACAATGCTCTCTCGCAGGGTGAACCACAGTTTATCACCCACCTCCTCCTGATACACATTCCAGCTTTGTTGTTGCCACCTTTCGGCTATTTCAAATAATGTTCTTTGCTAATCTGAATGGAAATAAAGCCCCTGGAGAAGCTAAAGGCAAAGGAGAAAAGGAAAGATATACTCTTTTGAATGCAGAGTTCCAAAGAATAGCAATGAGAGACAAGAAAGCCTTCCTCAGTGATCAATGCAAAGAAATAGAGGAAAACAATAGAATGGGAATAGAATTAGAGAAAGAAATGGCAACCCACTCTAGTATTATTGCCCGGAGAATCCCAGGGACGGGGGAGCCTGGTGGGCTGCCATCTATGGGGTCGCACAGAGTCGGACACAACTGAAATGACTTAGCAGCAGCAGCAGAGATCTCATCAGAGAAAATTAGAGATACCAACGGAACATTTCATACAAAGATGGGCTCAATAAAGGACAGAAACGGCATGGACCTAACAGAAGCAGAAGATATTAAGAAGAGATGGCAAGAATACATGGAAGAAATAAACAAAAAAGATCTTCATGACCCAGATAACCACGATGGTGTGATCACTCACGCTGAGTCAGACATCCTGGAATGTGAAGTCAAGTGGGCCTTAAGAAGCATCACTATGAACAAAGCTAGTGGTGGTGGAGTTCCAGCTAAATCCTAAAATCCTAAAAGATGATGCTGTGAAAGTGCTGCACTCAATATGCCAGCAAATTTGGAAAACTCAGTAG
>NW_011494680.1:5695891-5698937 GCF_000754665.1 Bison bison bison
AAGCTGGAATCAAAAGTGCTGGGAGAAATATCAATAACCTCAGATATGCAGATGATACCACCCTTATGGTAGAAAGCAAAGAACTAAAGAGCCACTTGATGAAAGTAAAAGAGGAGAGTGAAAAAGTTGGCTTAAAACTCAACATTCAGAAAACTAAGATCATGGCATCTGGTCCCATCACTTCATGGCAAATAGATGCAGAAACAATGGACAGTGAGAGACTTTATTTTTTGGGGTTCCAAAATCACTGCAAATGGTGACTGTAGCCATGAAATTAAAAGACATATGATCCTTGGAAGAAAAGCTATGACTAACCTAGACAGCATATTAAAAAGCAGAGACATTATGTTGCCAACATAGGTCCGTCTAGTCAAAGCTATGGTTTTTCCAGTAGTCATGTATGGATGTGAGAGTTGGACTATAAAGAAAGCTGAGTGCCAAAGAATTGATGCTTTTGAACTGTGGTGTTGGAGAAGACTCTTGAGAGTCCGTTGGACTGCAAAGAGATCAAACCAGCCAACCCTAAAGGAAATCAGTCCTGAATATTCATTGGAAGGACTGATGCTGAAGCTGAAACTCCAATACGTTAGCTACCTTATGCGAAGAACTGACTCATTTGAAAAGACCCTGATGCTGGGAAAGACTGAAGGCAGGAGGAGAAGGGGACGACAGAGGATGAGATGGTTGGATGGCATCACCAATTCGAGGGACATGAGTTTGAGTAAGCTCTGGGAATGGGTGATGGACAGGGAAGCCTGGCATGCTGTAGTCCACAGGATCGCAAAGAGTTGGACATGATTGAGTAACTGAACTGAAAGCCCCTAGATACAAATTTCTGTGTGGACCTAAGCTCTGCTTTCCTGTGGGTATATTCGGAGGAGGGAACTACAGTCACATGGCATTTGCAGGAGCTGCCAGACCGGTGACCGCAGGGTGCACCTCTACTCCAGCCGTCCCGAGGGTGGTGGTGGGTGGGCCCTTGCTGTGGTCTGACCCGCCTCCTCCCACGACGCGTGGTGCTGCGTTCTTCATGTGTGTACTAGCCACTTGAGTGTCTTCCTGGGAGAAGCATCCATTCAGATCCTTTGCCCGTTTTATCAGTAGATTGTTTGACTTTCTGTTGTTCAGTCGTAAAGAGTTATTTATGTATTCTGGATAAGAGGACGCTTATCAGATAAACAATTTCCAAATATTGTCTCCCATTGTGTGGGTTGTCTCTTCACTTTCTTTAGTGTGTTGCTTGAGGAACAGAAGCTTTTAATGTACAATTTCTCTACTTTTTATCTGGTTGTTTTATGGACATCTCTTAAATCTAATTCTCTGCCAAAGCTTCAAGGACACTGACATTAGAGTGTGTTACGACCCTTCCAACCACTCAGACCAGAAGTCCAGGTCGCCCTCATCACTCCTGTCATCTCTGGTCTTCTTGAACACAGTTTTTGTTCCCACCAGCATGTTCAAGACCTTCCAGGACCTCCTGGAGTCTCCAGTACCTAATTTGGGGCCACAAGCTTCACGGTCCACTTCAAACCAGCATCACGGGATAGCCTTCCCCTCACAGCAGGCTCTTCAGTTCCCAGTTTCTCACCTTTGGGATATTATCTAAAAATGTATCTCAGCACCTTTCTTTCCTACCATTCCCAGGTGCCTCCTCTCCCTGGAGCCTTTCTCCCCCACAACCCTGTGCCCCCACAGCAGTGGAAAGCACCTGCTGTGCCCCGCTTCCTGCTGAGAAGCCACGTGCATCACCTCAGCTGCATGCCCTGGACCACAGCCACTACTGCTGCACCCAGAGCTAAGGAGACAGAAGGAGAAATGGCCAGGACCTTCTGGAAAAAGAGAATCTTCTTTCTTTTCTGCAGGAAATAGTCATGGAGAGACTACCTAATCCCAGAAAGACGCAGTGGGAAAGCAATACACAAAACATCAAGAGCATTTCCAACTCCAAGGGAAGCCTGGAGCTACCAGAGTCACAAAGAACAAGATTCATCTGTGTGTGGCAGGGGAGACTGGGACAGGAGACAGATCCTCCTCGGTGGCGAATTTGAGAGCATCTGAAATCGTGCTCCTCTAAAATACAATTTAGGGGTTGATACAGCTCCTTTGTTCACTTAGGCTGTTCCAGGCTGGGCTTTTTCTTATTGAAAACATAAAAATTCCTCATATAATACTTACCTCAAAGAAAAACATTATACAAGAGCATTAAAACCCGCAAAACAGAAATACTAATTATTTCTACTGGCATAATATTCTTTGCTTTATAACAGCAATCAACATAGGGTCATTAAAACAGAAAGTCCCCCTAGTACATTTAAATATGATTACATGAAAATTTTAATACTTAAAATGTTAATATGCCACTTTTAAACAAAGTAAACTTGTATAAATTAAGGATCTTATTATCAAAGGACATATTTTTCACAAAATACAATTTGAAACTTAAATACAATTTGTCTGAACATCAAAATATTATTGTTAATTAAAGAAAATCAGACATCCCAAGTTAAGGAATTCAGTGCTTTTCTCTGTATGGAAAGATGCAAGAGTCTGTGCTCACTGAAATCATTCCTTTGATATGTACCTCAGCTAACTGGGGCCATTATCCTGTGTTTTCACAGCATCTTGAGTTCCCTCAGGGCTCACCAGCTCACTATCCAAAGTAGCTGTAATTGCTGATGACTATGACATCCATTGTTTACTGATATAGAAGTAAATATTCCATTTCTCAAGGCAGAGTGTCACCTGGTTTGGCCTCAGTTGGGACTGTGCACATGAAGGGATGCAAACTTCTGCCACTCTTCATCTACAAGTGACTGTGAAAGCACTGTAGGTACTGATTTGAGGATTACAAATGCATTTTAGCAAGTGCGCAAATTTGCAAATCTGGCTAGATATTAACCAATAGCCATCTTCAGATTTACTAGGTGTTAGCACATTGTTGCTCAAAATGGTTGTACCTCTTTCACTTCCATCATAAGTTTCACCCCATCTAATGTCCCCACATCATTTCCAACCCTTAGTATTGTTACTATTTTTAACTTCTGTC
>NW_011494680.1:5699037-5703774 GCF_000754665.1 Bison bison bison
GCTCATTTCCCATTTTCCTGTTGTTTGCTGATTGGTTTGAATTGGTTATCCTTGGATATGTATCTCAACATAGAAATTTTAGAACAAGTTTGCCCACTTAAAAAAAAATTGTTGGAAAATTTATTAGAATTGCATTGATTTTATAGGTCAGTTTGAGGAGAAACAACATTGTTAAAATATCTATTACTATCTTTTTTATGTATTTCAGAGATGTTTTGTGATTTTTCTCTGGAAAAATATTGTACATTTGGGAATTAAATTTATTTCTAGTCAAAAAAAAAAAAAATACAATTTGTAACAAACTGGCAAGCACTCACTTTGTTAAAGAAGAGAAAACCTGATGTTAGGTCTATTTTCTTTGTAAGTTACAGAAAATAATCATTTTGAAATGACTGACAAGTGAATAATAAACTTCAGAGGCTTTCTGGAAAACTTTAATTTTTCTTCAAGCTTACTTTCTTAAGAAATACGAACAACTCCATCACCTCTAAGCATCAGCTTTTTAAGAGGAGCTGGGCTTAGAGACCGCCAGCTCGAGTCTGTGGCCCTGGTGCCCACCTGCTTCCTCGCGCTCTCGGCCATCTGCATCCTCATGGAGAAGCTGCAGCTCGTGATCAGGGCCCGTGCATCTTCTTCCCGAGCCTGTGCGTCCATCTCGGCCCCGTCCTCACTCGCACCTTCGCTGTCTGGAAGGAGACAGAGCTTCTCCTCTATTTTGCTGAGAAAGAAACATCTACATGAAACAAAGAAAAGTAAGAGTTAATGCCGGACTTGTGAAAGGAATCTCTGACATACAGGAAGCTACTGGATAGCCTTTAGACAGAAATTCTACACTTACTGAAATTTTGCTCATTTTTTAGACGGTTAATGTTACACTCTCGGAACTGGACTTAATCTCCATTTTTATTAACCAACTCTGAGGATCCTCTGAAGATCACCGAGGATATTTTAACTTTTCAGATATCATCTATTGCCTCCACCTCCAAAAAGTACAGTATTTACACTCATAACCTGCCTTCTTAATGAAGGGACAGCACATCGGTGTTGGGTCAAAACCATTTTTCTCTTCTGTCTCCAAATCTAAGGTCCTCCTCCCAAAGTCAGACAGTGTCAAGTGGTAGGCAGGTTATAACCACTGTTCTCAGTGGCTGTGTTACACATATGGCCAATTTTATACATATCTGATTTGGTTCCTGTGATTGTATTTCAGTGTTTTAATTTTCAGTAACACTGGCACACCGAAAAATCACTAAAGACACAGAAGATCTGAAAAACACAATTGACCACCTTGATCTAATTGAAAATTATACACATTACGTTCAAGAACTGCAGAATACACTGGGTTTTCAAGTATACGTGGTATATTTACTAAAATAGACCATATGCTTGGCCATAGATCAAGTCTCAATAAATTTAAAGAGACCGAAACCACACAGTATGTTTATAACCATGAGGAATTAATTCAGTAAGACACAGACACTCACTTATAACTATTTTATGGATCAAAAAAGAAATCACAGAAGAAAGAAAATATTTTGTATAAGATAATATAAAATATAAAAATATAAAACCAACATACTAAAATCTGCAGTGTGCAGCTGAAGCAGTGCTTAGAGGAACATTATAACTTTAAATATACTGAAGAAAAAAGCATAAAATCAATGATCAAAGTTTACACCTTAAGAAACTGAAAAAGGAAAAGCTAAGTCTAAAGTACACAGAAAGAAAATACTAAAGATGAAACCAGAAATAAACGAAACAGAAAACAGATTGATGATAAAATCAGCAAAGCAGATCCTTTGAGAAAATCAGCAGAATTGACAGACACCTAAAATTGAGAAACTGATGAAGAAGAAAAAGAAACACAAATCATCAATATCAGGACTGAATAAGGATCTCCCACTACAGATACACAAATAATAACATTAGAGTATAATATGAGTAACTTTATGCCAACAATTTGACATGAAATGGAAAAATACAATTTAATAAAATTGATATGGAAAGAAATAGAAAATTTAAATTTAAATAGTCCTATATATCTGTCTTCAGAAAGGTGTTTTTCCCCCAGTATTTATTTATTTCGCCATGCTGGGTCTTAGTTGCACCAGGTGGTACCTACTTCCCCCATCAGGGAATGAACCTGGCCCCCTGCCCTGGGAGCATGGAGCCCTTGCTGCTGGGCCACCAGGGAGGTCCCAGCTCTATATTACTTAAGTAATGACATATACTATCAGAAAGCTGCCCCATAGGAAACCTCCAGGTATATACAGTTTCACTGATGAACTATATCAAATATTTAGGAAATAAGAAGTATCTTACACAAACTGTTTTCAAAAAAGAGAGAAGGGTGCTTGTCCTAACTCATTTTATGAGGCCAGCATAACCCTAACATCAAAACCTAACAAAGACATTACAAAAAAGGGAGACATTACAGACCAGTTCCCACTTGAATACAGACAGAAAACATTCTTAACAAAATGTTAGCAAACCAAGAATATGGAAAAGAGATTGGAAAAGAGATCACCATAACCACACAGGTTTACCTTCAAATGCACCATCTACTTCAGAATCAAAAGCAACGTATTACACCAAAAACACAGCAAAGATGAGCAACATTATCCAGATGGTGACACAGGTCATTCTTGACCTTGGTCCCCTCACAGGAAAACCAAACATTCACGGACAAGACACCCCTGGGAAAATTCCCCAACACAACGGTGAGTTGTAAATAAGCCTGTACCCCAGAGACTGAGGGGATGCCCGCTCTCAGGGCTGTGGTTCTCACCTCTTAGGGGTCTCAGGGCTCAGACCATGACAGAAAAGCTGGGGGGATTACAGCAACCACCAATGGATCCAGGGAGGCAGGGCCCTGCTCCCAGTGGTGCCTGAACAGAAATCCTAACCAGTGGCTTTATGTACCTGAGCCAAGATGCTGGCCCAGTCTGACCAGGGAGCTGGGCAGGGTGCAGGTTTGCCTGATTCAGGACCCAAACAATGAGTGTCGCCAGTCCTGGAGTGTGTTCTGTCCTCTGCAGGGGCAGAGAAGGTAATTCACAGCCCCAGCCACCCTACTGGGAAGCCTAACTGGAGCTCGGGCGCCTGCAGAGCCCACCCTGCGACCCTGCTCACAGCAGCATGGGACAGCCCAGCAGGAGGCCCTGCCTGTGGACAGAGCCAGGACAGTGGCGTGGACAGAGCCAGGTCAGTGGTTTGGCCACAGAGCCATGTAGCTTGGCGCATGGTTCTGCTGCATCTGGTTCCCAAACAAGAGTCCTGCCAGCTGAGGGGCCTACGGGCTGTCCCCACATGGGCCGGGAACTCACCTGTGGAAGAGCCTTCAGCTCAGCTACCCAGGGAGCCGCACAAGAACATGTAGGCTGTGGAGCAGCCCAGCACACAGCACTGCTGCAGCAGACAGCTTGGCCAGTGTCTCTCCCGTCCTGTCTTCAGAGTCAACTGGTGGCCCTGTCTGGCCAGGGAATTGGTGTGCAGTCCCACCTGATCTGGGTCCCCAAAGGATGAGTTGTGCTGGCCTTTGGGCCAGTCTTGCTGTCTTCCCCACCCCTCAACAGTACCCCACCTTATTGCTGAGCACAGGACCCTGTTCCCAACAACACAGGAAGCCTGATCAGAGAATCCAGGCAGCACAGAGAATCCTTTTACAAGACAGTTTATGTAAGCCATATGCTAGACACAAAGGAAAGCCTGTAGTAGCCACACAAAAGATGTGATAAAGAAGTCAAAACTCAATAGACAAAAAGTCATCAAATCACACAAGAAAGAACAGGGAAAGCAAAAAGGGGTAATGAACCCACAAAACTGTCAGAGGGCAAGTAACAAAATGGGAACAGTAAGTCCTTACCCATCAATAACTGTTTCAAATGTAAACAGGTTAGAGTCTTCAAGCAAAAGACACAGAATGTCTGAATGGATAAAAACAAGATCCAGGGAGAACTCTCGAGGTCTAGTGGTTAGGATCTGGCACCTGCATTGTCCTGGCCCAAGGTCCATCTCTGGACAGGGAACTAGGATCCCACAAGCCACATGACACAGTCAGAAGACAAAAAAGATCCAACGATATGATGTCTACTACAGACTCACCTTTGCTCTGAGACACACTGACAGAGTAAAGGGAGAGAAAGATATTTCAAGTAAATGATAACCCCAAAGAGCAGGCATAGCTCTACTCTATCAGAGCAAACTAAGCTAACAACAGTAAAAAGATACAAGGAAGGTCATTACACGAGGATAAAGGGGCCAACTACCAATCTGTCAAGAAAATATAACGATTACAAATATTTATGCACCCAACATCGAAACACCTACAAAGCAAACAGTAATAGAACTAAAAGGAGAAATAAACAAAAATCCAACTATTGTTGGGACTTTAATACTCCACCACCAACAATGGATAGATCATCCAGACAGAAAATCAGTAAAGAAATAGCAGATTTGAACAATACTATAGACAATACTGACCTAACAGACACATACATGAAAAAAAGAGAAAAACACGATCAATTAAACAATGCAAAGAAAAGGCACATAACAAAATTCAACACTTCTTAATTATAAAAAAAAAAAACTTTCAGAAAATCAGTAGATGAGCAGCAAATAATTGGAAAATACCAATACAATGAAAAACAAATCCATTTACAACAGTGCTGAAAAAACAACACATACTTAGAAACAAATCTAACAAAGACATCTAAGATTTCCATACTGTCCCCTCCC
>NW_011494680.1:5703874-5704177 GCF_000754665.1 Bison bison bison
GTCCTGTCTTCAGAGTCAACTGGTGGCCCTGTCTGGCCAGGGAATTGGTGTGCAGTCCCACCTGATCTGGGTCCCCAAATGATAAGTTGTCCCCTCCCCTCAACAGTACCCTACCTTATTGCTGAGCACAGGACCCTGTTCCAACAACCCAGGAAGCCTGATCAGAGAATCCAGGCAGCACAGAGAATCCTTTTACAAGATAGTTTATGTAAGCCACATGCTAGACACAAAGGAAAGCCTGTAGTAGCCACACAAAAGATGTGATAAAGAAGTCAAAACTCAGTAGACAAAAAGTCATCAAAT
>NW_011494680.1:5704277-5721876 GCF_000754665.1 Bison bison bison
TAAGACAGCAATTCCCCAAGCTGATCTATAGTCAACAAAAGTCCAACCAAACTCTGTTTTTCTTTTTTTGGTAGAAATTGATAAACAGATTCTAAAATATATATATAAATATAAGTATCCTAACAGAAACAAAGCAATTTTCATTAGGGAAAACAAAGTTGGAGGACTCACCCTATCTGATTCAAGAGTATATATAAATATAAGTATCCTAACAGAAACAAAGCAATTTTCATTAAGGGAAACAAAGCTGGAGGACTCACCCTATCTGATTCAAGACTTACTATAAAGCATCCGGAGAAGGCGATGGCACCCCACTCCAGTGCTCTTGCCTGGAGAATCCCAGGGACGGAGGAGCTTGGTTGGCTGCTATCTATGGGGTCACACAGAGTCAGACACGACTGAAGCAACTTAGCAGCAGCAGCAGCATAAAGCATCAGTAATGAATACAGTTTGATATTGTAAAAAGATAAGCATAAAAATCGAGAAACAGGACAGAGAATTCAAAAAAAGACCCACAAATATAATGGCCACTGATTTTCACAAAAGGTGCCAAGGCAATCCAATGAAAAAAAAGTTAAGACTTTTGAACAAACGGGACTACACAATCAGATATCCACATGGAAAAAGTGCACTTGTACCCCCGCCTCACACCATCTACAGGATCATCTTTCACTGGATCACAGGCCTAGACATAAAAAATGAAACCATAACATTTCTAGAAGAAAATACAGGAGGATAATTTTGCAAGATGAGCCTGGAATACCAGATCGAAAGGTCTCCCACTAACCAAACCTGAGACATTCTGAACATGAAATAAAGAAGAACAGGAATGGATTATATTCCATAAATAAAATTTGATTCCATGATTATATACTAATAATTAAAATTTAAGTAAATGAGTAGATAAACAGATGGGGGAGAAGGAGGGCTTCCTACAAGGTGCAGACAAACACGGGCACTTTGGCAGGGGGGAGACGATGGTCACCGGACAGCACTGCCAAGGCTGCTTTGTCCAAGGTCATCCAGACACAGTGTGGAGGCGGCGGCCTCATCGAGCAGGACCAGCGTGTCGCAGAGCACCTCCTCTGTCATCCGTTAGGTGCAGAGGAGAAAACAGGCCTGACACCCGGGAAGGCCGGACACTGCTTTAACCAGACAGCCAACACCACTGCCCCCAGGAAAGGAAGGGCAGGGGACACTCTGTGTTTCTAGGAGGGATGCTGCAGGACACACACACTGCTTCAGCGGCATTCCCACCATGGGCATCTCACCTGGACAGTCGTGACAACATACAGCTAAACCCAAACTACAGAAAACACCTCCAGAGCATCAGTGTCCTGAAAGATAGTTGAAGAACTGTCCCAGATTCAAGGAGATCAAGAAGACATATCAGCTAAATAAATGCATATACGATGCTGCTGCGTCCTGTCTTAAAGGCCAGAATGCTTTACAGGACATTAATGGAGAAATGACAAAACTGAAATTGAGGCTGTACATTAAAGTGAAAACAGAGAAGTTACTATTGTACTGTGATTCTAAGAAAATACTCTTTTTCTTAGGAAAGGTACACTGATAAACAAAGAGGTAAAGAAACAGATGTGTGTAGCTTATCCTCAAATGGTTCCAAAAATAAGTACATATATGTAGAGAGAAAGAAAAAAAGGCTAATATAGCCATCTATTTAAAATGTTTAAAAAAACCATGAGTCTGAGAAAAAGGCACACAGGAGAGTGCCACTTTTCTTGTTATTTTTTTTTACAGAAAAGAATTGTCTCAAAATAAAAAGTAAAAGAGTTTGAAAAACAAAGAGTATTAAAAGAGAATCTTTGAAACGCCGAAGTACCAGAGGAAACAGGGTCCAATGGCAGGAAGAGGAACTGTGGGGTCACAGTCCTTCGGCCCCGCTGACTGTGTTTCTGCACAAAACAGCTCACAGCCTCTCTGGCCCTGCTCCTCCCACGGATACGTGTGGCAAGTATCTGCCTGTGGACCACCCAGGGCTGTTACAAGGGAGGCAGAGAGCCTCAGACCTGGTGAAGTGAGGCATATGGTGCATAACAGGGCTGAGAGGTTGGGGTGTCGCTCCCCGTCATGCAGCCCTGAGACAGGAGCAGAGGGGCCGCCCCGCCTTCTCTCACCTCCGAGCACATCCACAGCTCACCACCCAGCACAGGACGGACAGGGGACATGATCGCACACAGGCAGGGAGACTGCTGATGGACAACCTCAGTGGAAACGGGCGCACGCAAGGCTCAGACTCCACACTGCTCAACCACAGTTTGGGAGAAAAACAATTCTGGAAACTTCAGAAAAGAGATCACATCAACTTGGGGGATCACATCTCACCGATTCGTGATGATGTCATCCCAGACGTTCATCGGGTCCATTTTAGCATCAGGGTATCGATTTGTCCAGGTTTTCACAAGTCTCTTCAGGGGAACGTGAGATGATAAATTACCTAAAATGACATTATGGTATGAGTGTGGCCAACAGCCCAATGATCAGACCACCTTACAAAGTGAGCTGCCATCAGTAAACAGAAACTTAGTTCAGATTCCTGGTCCAAACTACAACACTTGGCCCTACTGTTCACAACAGGAGCACAAAGTTACCATGTTTAATATATTCTGGCATGAAAACTTAATGTCTTCAGGCCATCAAGGAAAGAGGAGGACATAAACATGCACAGTTTTTACACTCACCACAGGTCCACAATCACAATGCTCCACTCACTCACAATCCGAAAATCTAAAAAGCACTGAAAACTGACAAGCTATTCATGGGGTTGCAACCAATTTTCTTGTTTACAAAATCTAATATGAATCGTCGTGGGACAACCGAACCTGCTCGTGCCACTCGTGGGAGTGCCCAGAGGAGGGGGAGACTCGTCCGTTGCTGGAGGATTGGCCACCAACCCAGATCTGGTGTGCACGTGAGGTCACCATGACAGAAGTCCCCAAACAACCTGGCTCAAGGGCTTCTAAATTCCACAACACTAATATTTAAAGAGAATGCACTAGTCATAGCAAATAACCTTTTTCAACAATATAAGAGATGACTTTACACGTGGACATCACCAAATGGTCAATACTGAAATCAAAGTGATTACATTCTTTGTAGCCAAAGATGGAGAAGCTGTATACTGTCAGCAAAAACAAGACCAGCAGCTGACTGTGGCTCAGATCATCAACTTCTCATAGCAAAATTCAGGCTTAAACTAAAACAAAACAAAACAAAACAAAACACTGGAAAAACAATAGGACAACCAGGTATGACTTAAATCCCATATGAATTCACGACAGAGGTAATGAACAGATTCAAGGGACTAGATCGAGTTAACAGTATGCCTAAAGAACTAAGCACAGTACAGGAGGTGACAAACAAAACCACTGTAAAGAAAAAGAAAAGCAAGAAGGCAAAGTGGTTATCTGAGGAGGCTTTACAAATAGCAGAAGAACGAAGAGAAGCGAAAAGCAAGGGAGAGACGGAAAAGTACATCCAATTAAATGCAGAGTTCCAAAATACAGCTGCAACAGTCAAGAAGGCCGTCTTCAATGAACAGTGCTTAATAATCGAAGAAACAACAAAAGGGGGAAGACTAGTGGTCTCTTCAAGAACACTGGAAACATCAAGGGAATACTCCGCCCAAAAATGGGCACAATAAAGGATAAAATGGTAGAGACCTAGTAGATGCTGAAGAGATCAAGAAGAGATGGAATGAATACATGGAAGAACTGTATAAAAAAGATCTTAATGAACCAGATTACTGTGATGGTGTGGTTAGTCATCCAGAGCCAGACATTCTGGACTGCGAAGTCAAGCTGGCCTTAAGAAGCACTGCTCTTAATAAAGCTGCTGTTAATGAAATTCCAGCAGAACCATTCAAATCCCTAAAGGATGATGCCATCAAGGTTTGAAAATTCAACATTCAAAAAATAAAGATCATGGCATCTGGTCCCATCATTTCATTGCAAATAGATGGGGAAACAGTGGAAATAGTGACAGACCTTATTTTCTCAGGCTCCAAAATCACTGCAGATGGTGACTGCAGCCATGAAATTAAAAGATGCTTGCTCCTTGGAAGAAAAGCTATGACAAACCTAGACAGCATATTAAAAAGCAGAGACATTACTAACAAAGGTCCTTCTAGTCAAAGCTATAGTTTTTCCAGTAGTTATATATGGATGTGAGAGTTGGGCCATAAAGAAGACTGAGTGCTGAAGAATTGATGCTTTTGAACTGTGGTGTTGGAGAAGACTCTTGAGAGGCCCTTGGACTGCAAGGAGATCCAACCAGTCCATCCTAAAGGAAATCAGTCCTGAATATTCATTGAAAGGACTGATGCTGAGGCTTCAATACTTTGGCCACCTGATAGGAAGAGCTACCTTATAAGAAGAGACCCTGATGCTAGGAAAGATTGAAGGCAGGAGGAGAAGGGGACGACAGAGGATGAGATGGTTGGATGGCATCACCGACTCAATGGTCATGAGTTTGCGCAAGCTCCAGGAGGTGGTGAAGGACACGTACTCTTGGTGTGCTGCAGGCCGTGGGGTCACAAAGAGTCAGACACAACTGGGCGACTGAACAATAATAGCAACGTTTTAAGCTTTTGTTTTCTTTCTATGGTGAGAAAGCATGCTTACCTTGTTCAGGCAAGTTACTCAATCTCTGATGCCCTATAAATGAGGAAAAAGAATCTACGTCTCATTTGTTGTTGTTCAGTCCCTCAGTATCTCTCGGAGTCTACCCAGGTTCATGTTCATCGCTTCAGTGATGCCGTCCAGCCATTTCATCCTCTGACACCCTCTTCTCCTGCTACCCTCAATCTTTCCCAGCATCAGGGACTTGTCCAATGAATCGTCTGTGCACATCCGATGACCAAAATACTGGGGCTTCAGTTCGAGCATCAGTTCTTCCAGTTTGGAGTTGATCTCCCTTAAAATTGACTGGTTTGATCTCCTTGCTATCCAAGGGACTCTCAGAAGTCTTCTCTAGCACCACAGTTCAAAGGCATGAATTCTCTGACATTCTGCCTTCTTTAACAGTCCAGCTCTCACAACCGTACATGACCACTGGGAAAACCATAGTGGACTTTTGTCTCTGCTTTTCAACACACCATCTACGTTTGTCATTGCTTTCCTGCCAAGAAGCAAGCATCTTCTGATTTCATGGCTGCAGTCACCGTCCACAGTGATTTTGGAGACCAAGAAGAGGAAATCTGTCACTACTTCCACCTCTTCCCCTTCTATGTGCCATGCAGTAATGGGGCCAGATGCCATGATTTTAGTTTTCTTGACAGCTTTAAGCCAGCTCTTTCACCTTCCTCCTTCACCCTCATCAAGAGGTTCTTTAGTTCCTGCTTCGCTTTCTGCCGTTAGAGTGGTATCATCTGCATATCTGAGGTGGTTGTTGTTTCTCCCACCTATCTTGATTCCAGCTGGTAACTCATCCAGGCTGGCATTTTGCATGACGTGCTCAGTGTATAGGTTAAACAAGCAGGGTGACAGCAGACAGCCCTGTCACACTGCTTTCTCGGTCTTGAATGAATCAGTTGTCCCATGCAAGGTTCTGTTTCTTCTTGACACGCATACAGGTTTCTCAGGAGACAGGTAACATGGTCTGGTGTTCCCATCTAAGAGCTTTCGACAGTTTGTATGATCCACACAGTCAGAGACTTTAGCATTGTCAATGAGACAGAGATAGATATTTTTCTCTATAATCCAGTGAATGTTGGCAATCTGATCTCTAGTTCTTCTTCCTTCTCTAAACCCAGCTTAGATACCTGGAAGTTCTTGGTTTGAATAATGCTGAAGCCTAGCATGCAAGATTATAAGCATGATCTTACTAGCATGGAAGATGAGTACAATTGTCTGATGGTTAGAGCATTCTTTAGTACTACCCCATCTGGGTCTTCCAGATTTGCTGACATAATAAATACAAAACCTGATCAGTTTAGTTCAGTTTAGTTATTCAGTCATGTCCCACTCTTTGCAACCCTATGGACTGCAGCACACAAGGCTTCCCTGTCCATCACCGACTCCCAGAGTTTGCTCAGACTCATGCGCATCAAGTCAGTAATGCCATCCAACCATCTCATCCTCTGTCGTCCCCTTCTTCTCCTGCCTTCAGTCTTTCCCAGCATCAGGGTCTTTTCTAATGAGTAAGTTCTTCGTATCACCTGGCCAAAGTATTCCAGCTTCAGCATCGGTCATCAGATGCCATGATATATATTAGTTTTTGAGCCTACATCTCATAGGCTGTTATAAAACTGGGTAAAATACAGAGAAAAGAAACTAACACAGCTCCTAGAATGATACGCCACTAATAATACATACTTGAAAAACCATTCTCCAAATTTAAAACAGAGAACAGTCAGGTAGATGGTTCTGAATACCAACTTTTATCGGTACTGTAAGAAGTCTTTCATAGTTATTTTTAGAAATAGAAATGAAATTAACAAGACATTACTTCTGACTCTGGGGGACCTTCCATCAGCACCAGGATTAAGCCCACTCAGCAGCAGCAGAAAGGCCTTCGGTCTGGGCACAGCCACCCGGGCCTCACCTCACCACCTGGTACCTGGGACAGTCACACCAGTACCCCAGGCTCAGGCTGGCCTTCTGAGAACCCCTCTCTTCCGACCATACCCAACTCAAGCCCTACCTGCAGATTCTATCACCCCAATTTTTCATGGGGCTCCTGGACTGCTCTGCTCTGTGGGGACCATAGCGTCTGCTCCCTGGAAGCTTCTTAAATGCCCGGAAGAGCACTGGACTATTTTAAACACTTATTTCAACAATCTCAAAACACACATTCATGGAGTAAACTCAAGACAGTTTCTAACCCATACATTAAGAAACATGTACTATCACCAAACAAACAAACTCAGATGCCAAAACTCTTCCTAATTATGAAAGGACAAAAGATACATATAAATAAAAAATTACCTTGTTTGCTAATAAAGCTGATGAACTCCTGAATTTCTATGAACGTCTGTACAGACTGCAATTTGGTGAGTCTACTTCTGTGTAAGAGGACATCAATACTGGAATAGTTCTGGAAAAGTTATTTAGCATTGGTTACAGGTCACTGTACTGCTTCAGATTTTAACACAGTCTAAACATGAAACAGCAACCACCCTATAAACAGATCAGTTACACGGGATGTCTGAGTGGTCACAGGAGCAATTAAATGGTCTAATTTATTTTTAAATTTTGGTTTTCAATTACATTTTGGTTCAACAAAATCAATAAGAGCAATACAATCAGGGGCTGCTGCCTCCATTCCCCACCAATTCTTAAAAGTCACAATATCCTATAATACAGAACTGCCAACTATAGAAGCCAACCTGTCTCCTTCCATAAACTTCCTCGAGTGGACTGCTACTCAACCTCAAACATGTTTAAAAACTAGAATAAAGACAGTGAATGTCTATGTTCGGCAACAACAAACATTCAGGGACTCTACACAAGATGCATCTTTAACAACGTAACGGCCAACCTCAGAGGCAGGACAGACCCTGGCTGGCGGGGCCGCACGACCCTCCTGCACGACCACCTCCCACCCAGATGCCTGGGGGTGGGGCCTGCTCCCAGGTACTCATCCAGGGAGAGAAAGAAAACCCCAAGGGAAAACAAAAGGAACTTTCTAAATCAGAAACAGCCACTAAAAGGCCCCAGGCCGTTGGCTGGTGTGCAGGGAATCAGAGGGAAGTGGCCAGCGAGCTGCCCACGTCGACCCAAGCTCAGAGGAATAGCGCACTGCTGGCGGGCGCGCCCAGGTTACCTGCATGAACATCTGGATGCAGTTCTGGATGTAATACTTGGCCCTGTCAATGTCGTCCTGCAGGAGGTAGAGGAGACTCAGCTCCTGGCTGTAGCGGAGCTCGAGCAGGGCCTTCCGCAGCTCGGAGGTCAGTGCCTCGTCCACAAAGGTCAGCAGTGCCTGGTCGCCCTCCCCGCGCAGCAGCAGCTTCAGCTTGCTGCGCACCATGTATGGCAGGCAGGTCTCCTGCAGAGCAAGAATGGATGTGACATGCCGAGATGGCGTCGCCACGCATCTGTGGTGTCACTTCACAGGTTCAAATGATGGCGCTTAATGTTTCAAACCTAAGGCCACGATCTTTAAAGCAAGTTCATCTACAATTGCTTATTTTATAACCACAAAACATACAGGAACACATTCTATGGAAAACAGGAACTACTTGTAGCTGAAAGAGAACCGGACGTGCAGTACCAAGTGAGGACCTGAAGGCCGGGTGAGGGCAGCGGTGCAGATGGGTGCCAGGCCAGCCCAGTGAGGCCTCTGTGCGGTGCAGACACAACAGGAAGCACTCTCCCTATGGTCACACCAGGGAGGCTAACATTCCTCTGTAAAGGCATCTGCTTGTTTTGAAAGCATTAGCTAAGAGCACAGTGAGTGAGTTAAAATCGCTCAGTCATGTCCGACTCTTTACGACCCCATGGACTATACAGTCCATGGAATTCTCCAGGCTAGAATACTGGAGTAGGTAGCCTTTCCCTTCTCCAGGGAATCTTCCCAGCCCAGGGATCCAACCCAGGTCTCCTGCATTGCAGGCAGATTCTTTACCAACTGAGCTATGAGGGAAGCACAGTGGTTTAACAATATTATGGAGTTTGGGGGAGTCAAGTTATATAAACACTCTAATGCTTTACAACCACTTTCCTGTTTCTGAAAAGTTTTAAACACCTTCATTAATGAGAGAGCACTTGACCATCGAGGACATCTACTTGGATGACCTCACAGATGGCCCCGCACCTGATAGAAGGGCTCGCTCCACATCTTGCTCAGGTCCAGGGTGCCCTCGCCATCAGCGCTAGCCGTGGAGCAGTACTCCAGCGACTTCCACTCGGCCAGCTGGTTGTAGCAGTCAAGGGATGCGAGTTCCCAGAAGTCCTTCTCAGCTTCTGTGGGCTCGCCATCTGCCCACTCTTGTGTGTTGAGGGCCTGTGAAGATTATTTTACCAAACTGGATACAGGTAACATTCACACTAAGAATAATCACTGTCAGATTTATGACAAGTAGAGAAAAAAGGGAAAAGAGAGTTAACTTGAGGGAACCTAACAGTCAAATGAATATTAAAAATCCCAGCTAGGACAGAACCACTTCTTTGGGGAACTTAACTATAAAGTCAATTAATAAGCTGAAAACTGAAAACGGCCCCTAATTTGATGTAAATACTGTAGATTCTTCACTACTTGGAAAGTTCTTAGAATGAAAATTAGAAAACAGGACATTTATAGAAGACTGCAGAGGGTTTCACCATGTAGACGTCTCGCACAGGCCAAAGGCCCTCAACTGCAGTGTGTACCTGCCACACACCCACACTCAGCCACGGGCAACTCCAACACAGACGTGCAAAACTGGACTTCCCCAAACCAGCCCTCACCCACCTTTTTATAAGTTTTACTTCCAGAGTGGAAACAATCGACTCAAACAGAAACTATATTACAATACCAGATACTGAAATGACATCTTACAATTTCATACTAACTTGGTAAAAAACACTTTCTCTTTGATTCAGTATTTTCTTAAAAAGAGTAAGAATCAGAACAGTAACTAGTTCACGTTCAGTTATTATGAAACCATTTTCTGGTAGTAATCTTTGCGCAAAAGTTAAGGAATACAGCGGAATATCTGAAGGTCTAAATTCTAAAGCTGACAGTGTTTCCATCCAGAGAACAGAAGTGGTAAAGCAACTGACACACTCGCTGGAGATCAGCTCTACCTCGTTATATAGCCTGGCAGCTTCAGAATAGTCACTTCTTGCTTCTGCTAACAGTGCGTCCTGAGTGATCTGCTTTGTTCCAATCTCACTGCTGAAAATACCACGGAGGATGTCATACTCCCCGATCGACCTGTACAGTCTATGAAACAGATCAAAAAAAAAAAAGAGGACAAATCAGTGAATGCCCTAATATTTTTCAAGTCTTTCTTGAAATGATATTAAATCAAGATGCCACAATTATAATAACTAAAAAAGATGTCATATTGTTTTGTTAAAACATAAAACCTTAAGAATTTTGAAGTTACCATTAAGTTTTATTACTTGAGCCATAGAGAAGGCAGAAATTATTCTAAAGTGCATGCATGTGTGCTCAGTCACCTCAGCTGGTCTGACTTCTTGTGACCCCGTGGACTGTAGCCTGCCAGGCTTCTCTGTCCATGGGATTCTCCAGGCACGAATACTGGAGTGGGCTGCCACGCCCTCCCCTCCAGGGGACCTTCCCGGCCCAGGAATCTATGTCTTCTCTCATGTCTTCTGCATTGGTAGGCGGCTTCTTTGCCACTAACCACTAGTGGCACTTTGCCAAGAGCATCCCCTTGGGAAGCCCATTCTAAAGTGCACTCAATGTAAAAGCTGAAAATATCCTAGGTTTACAATGCACAAGTTGACTCATTAAATGAGACTGTTCTATGTCACACCATCACTGAAACACTTATCTGTGGGGACCTTTCTGGAATCTGGAATGTGGTCCAAAACCCAGAAGTAGGTAAACTAGTTCTGGTCCTACAGATGCCATGTACTCCACATTCAACGGCTGTCTCGATGTTACTGAGAGTTTCAACTTTGATGTCAACACAAATTTGTGGGCCCATCAGCCAAGCCTCCCGCTTGAAGACAGGCTCAGGTGTCTAAAAGTCCATTCCCTCCTCCCTGGAGACTTCTTCCTGTCTTCAGTGTCTCCACACAAGGTGTCACGACCATCCATGCCCACAGAGGACACGACGGGGTGGGAACAGCCTGTGGGCAGAGCAGCAGCCCCAGCACGTCGTCCCCCAGGGGATGGGTCACACCTGGACTGTGAGGCTCCTCAGCAGCGACACAGCTCCTACTGCTCACTTCTCGCTAGTACAGGGACAGAAGTGACTACATAACAATGACACTCTTTTATGCTTTTCCCAGAACCTGGAATATCTTAAAACCAGTGCTTCAGAAAAAATGCAAACCCAGTCTCACCCTAATCCAGCGCCCTCAGAATCCAGTGCCTGAGAATTAGGCACTGGGTTTCTCATGATAAACCTCAGGTAAGAGAAGACTCAAACAGGATTGTGTGTTGCCCAAATAAAGTAACTGTGTCAGATGCATCGCTTTGGCCACAGCAGGGTCGGGGCCCAGAGCTTACTTGGCAAGTTCCATCCACCTGCCGACGTCAGGGGGCAGGCTGGGCCTCCCCCGCGCACGCTTGGCGGGCGGCTCCTGGGGTGCCAGTCGCAACAGCGCCTCCTCCAGCAGGCAGATGGCCCCGGGCTGCTGCAGGCCCGCCAGGCCGGCCCCACTGACCAGAGCCGGGTCGAGGCTCAGCAGGTCAGAGTGTTGGCAGCTGATCTCCTGGCAAGACACAGATACGCAGTCCTTCAGTGAGAGGGTCTCCAACCAGGAGCACCTCGTTTTACCAAAAACACTAAGTTCTGGCGTTAGCAGTCACGGGAGAGAGACATGGAACACTTCACACACAGTCTCAGACCAAGTCTGCACCTGGATCCCTCCCATGCAGCTCCCCCAGTTCCGGGCCCGAAGGCAAGCTGCAGGGCGATATGTTACCTATGGAAACCTCCTTACACAGCAGTGGACAAAACTGCAAAACTAGAAATTCAGATATAAAAAAATCACTGTAGGATACAACGTGAAGAGAAACTTACTCTGAAACACTGGCTGATGCAATATAATTTCTCAAGCCTTGTCTTTGGTATTGCCAGGAGAAAATCAATGAAAGAATTCTACATGTAAATTATAAACCAATAAAAAGTAGAGTACATAAAAAGAAACTGTATTAACAGTTTCATGCTGCATGGAAAAGAACAAAGTAGGCATAATAAATACTTCAACTCAAGGAATTATTACCCAGTTTGCAAACCACAGCTACTGATAAACAGCATTAAAGAACATAATTTTTAAACTACTCCAAGGACGTAACTAATTACAAAAATACTGACATGAATCCAGATGATTTTCTATTAGGGGCTTTGTAATTATCCATGTTTCAAGTATAAAGAAAGTATTTCTTAATCCCCTAATAAGTATGCTTAGTGGTTACAGAAGTACATCCACACTAGTCCTCTGTTCGAACTGCATTGCTATGGAAACCTTCTCTGACACCTGTGTCCCCCGTGTCTGCAATGGTGCACAGCACCCCCCACCCCCCAGCAAGGCGTGGCCCGCTGATCTGCCCATCAGGCCCTGCACCCCACCCACTTCTGCATCATGTGCCATGCCCTCGTGACCTTCCACCTCTGCCTGCCCCCCGCCTGCCCCCACCGAATGTAGTTCTGTGTCCCCGTTGCCTGGTCCCCACCCAGTGCACAGGTAGGCACGTACTCCGTCAATGTCCCCAAAGGTGACAGCAGGGCTGGGTGCCACGTGACATGCAGGTATGACCAGAACCCTGCAGGGACGAGCTGACACAGTCAGAGCAACTTTGTATTAAGTTGGATCTCAGATTATTCTGTCATATATAAATTAAAAAAAAAATACAAATTAGTTGGGGCTTCCCTGGTGGCTTAGTGGTAAAGAATCTGCCTATCAAGGCAGGAGACACAGGTTCAATCCCTGCTCTGGAAAATTCCACATCGCATGGAGAAACTAAGCCCAGGTGCCAAACTACCAAGTCTGTGCTCTAGAGCCTGGGACCCAGGACTACTGAAGCCCGTGTCCTAGAGCCTGAGCTACACAACAAGAGAAGCCATGGCAACGAGAAGCCCGTGCACCACAACAAAGAGTAGGCCCCGCACCCCCCGCCAACACAACTAGAGAAGAGCCCACACAGCAAGGAAGACCCAGCACAGCCAAAAAGAATAAATAAGCTGCCCTGAGCCACCTGGGAGGAGGTGGCCCCACCAGAGTCCAGCTGCTGTGTTAAACCCATACTGCAACTGGGAAACCAGCAGAGCCACTGGGACACGGGCGTGCCGACAGCCTCACCTGGATGCAGGACACGAAGGGCGGGAAGAAGGAGAAGCTGGTGTCCAGAAAGCGCGTGAAGTCCTGCAGGAGCTTCTGGGCGGCGCCCCGCCCCTCAGCCACTGTCCTGCGCTCGCCCGACTCCCTCAGGATCCCCGAGCACAGGCTGCCGAAGAGCTGCCTCGCGACGAGCGGGTCTCTCTGTAAGACATTCCCGAGTGGGACAGGTGCACTGACTTGCCCATGCGTCAGAGCCCGGCCTGAAACATCAAGCGCTGCCGCCGGTTGCCACGCTGGGCAACATCACTGGAGGACTGTGCCCACCAATAAAGCTGGGAAGGGACGTGGGGCTGTATGCTATTTTGCAAATTCCTATCACTTTATAAATAGTTAGATTAGTAAAAAGCTTATAAAGCAGTAATGGGCTACACAGACGTAACCTATTATTATGATCAATATTGGGCTTTCCCAATGGTTCAGCTGGTAAAGAAAGTGCCTGCGATGCAGGAGACCTGGGTTCAAGTCCTGGGTTGAGAAGATTCCCTGGAAAAGGGAAAGGCTACCCACTCCAGTATTCTGGCTTGGAGAATTCCATGGACTGTATAGTCCATGGGGTCACAAGGAGTCAGACACAACTGAGCGACTTTCACTTATCACTTATGATCAATATTAGTACTGCAAACTTAAGTACAGTAAAAATATGAGGCATCAAGTTTCAGTACCTAATTATGTACTATATGACACAGTATAAAGATTTTTAAAATTACTTCATTAAAGTCAAAGGAATCTTAACCAGACTTTTGAGGGATAAATATCCCGTTTATCTCAGAGCACTCAGCTACAGAACCTCACTCAGTCCTGAAGCTCGTGGTCACCCTAACGACGCAGAGGAGTATTTCAGTCCTCGGTGCATGGGAATTTTGGAGGAGGATGCTGATACCACTGACCTTCCCTATCACCCCCACAAGAGGGTTTTGTATAATCAATGATTTAAGTGGTGAAGCTACTTACATACTATTTCATTCCCACCAACATCACTGGTGAGAAAAAGAGTGCGGTGTGACTAACACACAGAGACACTGGGCCCAGAGCAAAGTGCTGGATGGGACCCCATGGCGGGGTCCCCGGGAGCCAGGACTTGGGATGAGGCTCAGGACTGAGGCCCGTGTGGGGGACAGGTCACCCCTGCTCCCACACGAGGCAACGGCCCCAGAGCATGTGCCGGCCCCGCACTGACCTGGGCCACAGCCTGCAGCGGGGTGATCAGGCTGCTGTGCGGAATCTGGATGTCAGGAAGGTCTCCACGGCGGTAACTTCTGTACAAGACGACCTGAGCCTCGTGCTTCATTTTCAACTCACTCTTGATCTCCTACGATCATCAGCAATACAGGAAGGTTACAACTTTCATCTAAAGAGTAGTGCTTGGGTGATGAAACCATCCTCACCCACCACTGACAAAAGTGAATCAAGGTCAATTCTATCCAAGACGCTCTAGTCACTACACTTGATCAAGGTGGCAGACAGTGAGCCCAAAACCAGTGTCAGATGTGCAATGGGAAGATTACTTAAAGATCTGTTACAAAGAAATCTGAGTTTCTCTGAAATTAGAGAACTTGATTTAAAACTTTTTCAACCCACAAATGAGAAGATTGTATTTCTTTGTCACTCTCAAGACAAACCTTGTCTACAGAGCCCACTGGCCCCAGCTGGCCCTGCTCTCTGCAGCTGTTCCCCCTTCAGGCCCCATTCCCCGGCAGGTACTGGTTCCAATGGCAAGGGACCGTTCCCTCTGTGGGGCCAGGTTCCCCCTGCGGGCCCTGTTCCCCTCACAGGGCACTCCCTCACATGCGTACATCCTGGCTAACCCCTGAGGCTGCCCAGCTTCTCCATCTGCTGCATGCTGCTCTGCAGCTGCAAGAGCAGAGGGGACCCCCAAATGCCTCTGCTGAGAGTGGTGACGACACCCAGCAAGGCCACCCCAGGTCCCAGGCCACACCCCATCCATTCCCTGAGACCCTCAGCGATCAGCCGAGTGCCTCTATCCCGCCCCCGCCCTGTCCCCTCAAGAAGCCCAGGCAGGACTCAGGCTTAATGAGGAGGCTGGAGCGAAGGACCCTAGGCTGGGTGGGGCCGGCCCTCGGCCTGCAGTGCTGTGGTTACAGAGATACAGGGAAGTCCAGTCTTTCCAAAGAAGACAGTGGAACCTTTTGACCATTTCATACTCAGACTTGGAAGTGAAGTGCCTGAGGATTTAAACTGAGTCACAATGGAAACAGGATTCTCACCCACAGTCTAGTCCTAGAACAGCCTGTCAACATCACTGATCTGTATCTCACACTGACTCTAGGGCTGAACAACTTCTGCTGTTAATTCCACATTGGGAGAAACGTTCAACCATCCATTCATGCCACACGTGTGTCTGCAGTAGGCAGCTCGGGACTGGCCACGCTCCTCACCCAGCTCCCCACCAGCCTCCAGGAGCACAGCCCCTCGGTTTGTTTGCCCTCAGCCACGGCGTCAGGGCTCTGGCCTCAAGGCTGCGGGGACTGCAGCTGGGAGACGTGACCCCAGGGCACTGGGGGCGGGGGGGTCTGGTCTCCACCTCGTGCAGAAAGCCCGTCTGTCCAGAGAGAACAGCACCTCCCACTCCCCAGCAGAGCCGTGGGGCTCAGGGGACACCTGGAGGTGGGATCGCATGGGCCATCTCTGCGATCTGGCCTAGGCCAGCCAGGAAGACATCTCCTGGGCACACATCCTGTGACAGAAATACCTATTTCCGACCAAATTCCAGAAATGGGTACAAACCTTTTCTCGCTTTTGCTCCACAACACCTTTCCTGGCATAAATCAAACTCAGCTTTTCTTGGTCCTTTAGAAATCGTCTGCGTAATCGCAGTATTTCTGCACGATTATCTGGAGCTGAAGAACAGACAGCAGGTTGGTTATGCGCGGCTGATGTCGTCCCCTCCTCCCCAGAATTGCTGACATGAAATGAGGCATCTGCTCGTCTCCATCTCCTACTCCCCGCAGCTCTATTTCCAAAACAACCTAAGCCTGTGAAGCGCAGTTTTGGAAGCTGGAGAACTGAGGCTGCATGGAGGAAGCAGGCAGGGCTCGGACATCTTGGAGAAAGAGAGGGCTTGGAAATGCGAGGCTGAGGCTGGAGGTGCGGGGCCACATGGCTGGAGCAGAGCCCCCGCAGCCGGGACCACTGGGGAACCCAGCGCTGCCCCAGCACCAGGCCTGGACGTGCAGGCGGGAGCGGGGAGACCTGGCCTTGGAGGGGGACCACCCAGTACAAAACGGGGGCCTCCCCGTCTGGTGAGGCCAGTCAGCACACCCAGTGTGCAGCCACCACTCCCAACGCCAGTTACTGCCTGCCTGGACACAGCAAAAGCCGAAAATCAGCTGACGTTTGAGCAAAGCTTCAAGTAAGAAAAATAGGAACCAAAGCAACAGGGGGGAGAAAATGTTGAAAGCAGACCATCTAGGAAAAAAATTTGTTAAATGACCCTTTATCACAAGAGCAAAAATAGGTCCTGTAACAGGGCATGGAAGGGACTTTCCAAGAGCACAGAAGCTCGTGGGAACTAGAGACTGGACATCGTCACGCACACGCACAGTCAGAAGGTATCGCTGTGCCCAGAGCCGAGCAGAGATGGTAAGAAGGGAAAATTGGAAGGGTAATCCCTCGGGTCTGACAGTCAAGGTGGAATTCCTACAAGAGAAAACTGACGTTTGGAAATTATCAGCAAAATCACCCACGGGAGAAAAGGGAAGCCGTTTCCTAATGAGAAAGAACACGTATATATGTACATACATGCAGGTGGATCACTGTGCCACACAGGAGAAATCAACACAACTCTACTGCAACCAAAAAGGAAACGGAGGCCATTGATGCCCGTGAACAGTGACCGCACGAGAAAGGAGAGAAGCCCGACGTGAGCCAAGCCGCAGCAAGACCTGTTCAGGACGTCGGTGACAGTGTGGAGAGAGGGGGTGGGCAAGGGAGAAAGTGACCAAGACCCCAAAGAAAGGGGGCCACAGTAACGCCAACTGGAGCTGTGGAAGCAACACTGACGAGCTGGATGTGAAGACGAGGCTGGCTGGGGAAGGGGGCCCGGGGATGGGGCTGGGGGCTTCTCTCGAGTCTGGGGGGCATCTGGCTGGGGCTCCTCCCGGAGCACACCCCCAACCCCGGTGAGCCGAATGTCTGCATCCCCATTCCTGCCCTCAGGCCTGCCCTGACCCTCCCAGCCCCCGAACCTAAACTCTCTCTGACTCAGCTTCCCCATCCTGCTAGTACCATGGCCTCTAGACCCCTGGGAGCCCTGAGTGAAGGGCCAAGCCAGTTCAGGCAACCGCTTTCTGGACTCCAAACCAGGCTCCCACGTGGTGCTGGGCTCCACGCAGGCCACCCGGACTCAGGAACAGTCATGAGTTTGTGGAGGCAGGCGTTTCAACACTTTTACCTTGTGCTCCGTCGTCCACCTCATCCTCAAGGAGTCCCAGCCTTTTCTTCCCAAATTCAGGCCCCACGGGCTTCAGGGGCGTCCCCCGGGGCCTCTCGGGCCTCTTGTGGGCAAACAGCAGGGACGCAGACGAGGCCTCGGCGGTGGGGGCCAGGTTGCCGCCCAGAGGGTCGGTGCTGCCCGCCGGCAGCCAGGGGGAGGGCAC
>NW_011494680.1:5721976-5730441 GCF_000754665.1 Bison bison bison
GGGGGGGGCCGCGCTGCCGCCGGGAGGGTGGGTGCGCCCCGCCGTCAGCCAGTGGGAGAGCACTCTTCCCCCTGCAAACACAAACGATGCGCGGGTCACAGCAGCGCCGCTCGGCCGGCGCCTCGGCCAGGACCTGCTGCTCGAGAGCAGGGCAGCCCACAGTTACCAGGGTGGGCCATGTCCCAAGGAGGCCCGGCAGCCGGACCTCCTGTCCTTGTGGGCACGAGGGAGACCACCACATGTTGGTCAGGATGACACAGCATCTACATGCCACTAAGGTCTGTGATTTCTAACATCAGTTTCTAAAGGTCCCACGGTAATTGGCCAAGTTAGTCCTATTTCCACAACAGAGTATGAAAAAATTACATAAGGGAAAAACACTGAAGTATTTCCATAAAAACGACTTGGGGATTTTACTCTACAACTGATACTCTGATGATCAAAGGAAACAGCTGAACCGTTTGAGAAAGAGCAGTTTAATCAACTACGAACACAGTAAGTGAATCTGGTTTAGCTCTGCTTTGCTTCTGAGACAAGCGTTTTTAAATGGGATGCACTGGACAGATGTTTCCGGACAAAAATCAAACTAAAACTTACATGTACTGAAATCTTTCTTGTTTTCTCCAGTCAGAAATAATGTTTTTCTCCCCCTTTTTAAAATTGTGGTAAAAACACAGACAGTCCAATGGATGGCGTCACGCACTCTAAAGAGCCCAGCACGTTTGCTGGTTGCACAGCCCTCCCCACCTCTGTCCCCAGGGCCCCTCGAGGCCACCCCACCCCCGAATCTACAACCCAGGGACCCAGCCCATCCTCCCTCCTGCCATCAAGGCCTTCACGGTGCCCTCGGCGTGCATACCCACAGCGGAGGCAGTACCTGCGCTCTGTGTGGGCGTGAAGTCGAGCTGCTGCTGGGTGGCCCGGACCTGCCCAGCCATCGCCCTGCGAGCCGAGATGGACCCTTCCTGGGTCCGGGCCTGGAGCGTGCTCTGAGACGCCTGAGTCTCAACAAACATTGGTGTGAGGACCGTACTCCGGAAGCGCCAGTCAGGGTCAATGGTATACTCCTGCCAGGAGGGAGGGTCAGGTGAGGTCACGGCCCTTCTCAGAACATGCAAATGCTTTATTTAAAACTCCACAGTCCTCTCCACAAACAGTACTACACTCCATGTAGCTCTGCAAGAAGTCGCTGAAGAACAACTTTCTCAAATTTAAAATTTTTAACAGAACAATTATCTGTCAACAAATAAAACCAATCAGTGCTGGGGAGAAAAACTGCTTTTCTCCTCCTAACATCCTGCATTCAGAGGCTCACTGCCACGCTCAGGGAATGACTCGGCTCCTCTGACCCCACTGCCCCTGCCAAGTATCCAGAATGGGAGATGCTGGGGACATGGGGGGATGGGGCGGGGGCTCTGCGTCAGGGCTGTGAGTCATCATGTGGCTCATCAGCGGTGCTGCCAGGTGGAGGTGCAAACAAGCACCTACAGGGCGTGGCGGGGGAGCAGGCGAGGGAAATGCCTCCATGGAGGCCAAAGGGACAAGGGTGAGCTGTGTGCAGGACAGGGGGCGAGCGGGGTGAGGTGCAGGTGGGCATCTCGGGAAGAATGTGTGTGGATTCCAAGTAAACTCAGGAAGCCAGCACGAGTCGTCAGGGAAACGCCAATCGAACCACAGTGAGGCATCACCAGACGCCTGCCGTGTGGCTGTGACCAGGAGAGAGAGGTGGCACCTGCAGCTGAGGGGGGAAGGGCACCCTGTGCACTGGGTGGGCGTGTAACCTGCTGCTGCCATGTGGACAGCAGAGTGCAGGTTCCTCAGGAAATTATAAATAGAACCACCAGAGGATCCAGCAACCCCACAGCTGGGTGTTTATCAGAAGAGAACAAAAACACTAATGGGAAAAGACACAGGCACCCAGTGTTCATAACAGCACTGCTGACAACAGCCAGGATATGGAGACAACCTAAGTGTCCGTCAGCAGACAAAAGGAGAAAGACGACGTGTGGTGAGCGCGCATGTACTCACACCACACACAATGATGGGCTACTACTCAGCTCTCAGCTTTGAAACACAACGAAATCCTGCCATTTGCAACAACATGGATGGACCCTGAAGATATTATGCTACATGAAATAAGTCAGAGAGAAACACAAATACTGTGTGATCTTATTCATACGTAAAATCTAAAACAAAAACCTAACAAAACAAAACCAAAAAAGCTCATAGAAACAGAGAACAGATTGGTGGTTGTCAGAGGTGAGGGGTGGTGGAGACGGGTGAAGGGGGTCGAAGGGCACGAACTCACAGCTGTAAGTAAGATCTGGGGGGGCGATGTGCGCATGGCGACTACAGTCAGTAACACCATTCGTATACGTGAAGTTTTGTAAGAGAGTATATCTTGAAAGTTCTCATCGCAAGATAAAAAACCTCTAACTATGGGCAGTGATGGATGTTAACTAGATTTATTGTGGTGATAATTCTGTAATATATACAAATATCAAATCACTACCTTGTGCACTGAAAACAAATACTATCCTAATTATACCTTAATTAAAGAAAAAAGCAAGGATTTAACACCAGTGGACAAAGTCTGCTGACCAACAGGCGGGATAGTCAGCTCACAGGGCCAGAGCTCACCTGAAACTCACACTCTGACAGAGGGTGCTCAAACAGGGAAGTCCGGAAGTCGGGGCTCAGGCTGGTCATTTCAAGCAGGAAATCTGTTGCTAAACTCAAGAAGTGCACTTCTATCTTAGGAGAATATAAGGAATTTAGGGCCAGCAATCGGTCCAAGGTATTTGAAGGCAACCTAGTTTCATGGCTCCAGAAGTTCCGAATAGTTAATCTGGAAGGCAGAGAAGAAAGAAGACGAGGTCTCTACGTGTGCCCCACGGGGAAGATCTCTTCTTCCACCGGAGATCAGCCCTGGGACTCCATCCACGTGCAGACCTCCATCCACAGGTAAGCTGCCTGACAGATGAGGCACGTGCTGAAGGGGAAATATTCCAGAATGCTGGCATACTTAACAGGAGGTGAGAAGCTGGATCATTCTATTCTCATTTCTATTACCCAGAAGTTTGCAAAGATGAGAATTTTACATTACATACTCCGAAACTGAGAAAACACCAAGAGAAATTATATATATAGTCCTTCATTGTCTTACTAAGACAATTCACTCTACACATTAGTGCCACAAAATATTCAAAACATAATGTGAACAGAAAATAGTCAAACTATTAAAGAAATTAAAAACCAGATCCGGCTTTATAATTTGTGAATGTTTGAGGAGTCCAAATACAATTTTTAAAAGCTCAATGAATTAAAAATTGCAGTACGCTCCAAGTTAGCTGACACACAGAATCATCAGGGTTTCCGCCCTGCCTGCTATAACATAACGAGCGCGTGGCGAGCGCGTGGGCATCTGTGATGGCGCTGCAGCGCCCTCTGGTTTCCAAGGCCTCCAGCACGCCATCTGACACTGATGTGCAGGGTGGGAGCTCACTTGGGGTTAAATGGGGAATGACAACCCACTTTTCATTACAGGTTTCTCATCCTGAGATGCTGTAACTCACAGCACAGTTAAGACAGCGTTACCCACACCAGTTTTTCAAGACTTGTACATCAAAGTAACATGCCAGGACTTTCAGGTTCTAATGTGATTTAAAATACATTTTTCTTATGCCAGCAAGAGGCAGAGAAAAGGCTAATACAGCAAAGGCCCTTTGACACCTCAGAGAGACCCCACATTGGCCTAGAAAGAGCCCTGAATGTGCCCACCCACCCACGCTGCTCCGGGAGGGGCACTTACTGAAGCCCAGGGTTCTCGTCGGTCAGCCCTTGGATCAACACATCTTTCGCCAGCTTGAATACTTCACGCGAGTCTTCATCTGCCTGACTCTCTGGGTCTCTGAGAGCAGTCACAAGACAATAAAACTGTTACTGCTCCTTCTGCTGCTCTAGGTCAACCCAACAATGTTGTCTAGGATGAAAGTAACGAAACCTGCCTCTTCCCCAACTTCCACCCACCCCACGGGGCCTGCACCCTGACCCGGGCCCTGGTGGCCAGCTGGCGAGCAGGACCACAGCCCCCAAGGAGGAAACATCCCAGAAGCTCCTTCCTAAACCTTGTCAGACTGTAAGGGAAAACAAAGTACACTTTTAGCTCAATCAGTAACACCGCGCTCTGAACATTTCCCACGGGTTCACGAAATGCAGTAAGATGAGAATATATTTCAACATACCAAACTTGTTGCAGTTGTTAACCACACATTTTTAAATGTCTTATCATTTATTATAGTCGTTCCAGACTGCTGGAGGCACCCAGACGCTCCCTAAGAGACGGGACACGAGCGTCTGGTGGGGACAGGCGAGGCGCTCACCTGTAGTTGTCATGGACCCACATGAGGATGGCGTACATCCGCTCACGGCACAGCACTGCAGGGTGAGCCAGGAACTCCACCACGGCGCTCAGGAGCTCCCGGAGCTCTGCCGGTCTCAGCCGTGCCATCATCTTGGAAATTATGTCCAAACATATTTTCTGTCTCTCATCATCTCTATAATATAAACAGGAATTTTCAAAAACACAGACTTAACTGCTATTACTATACCTTTAGATATGAGAGGTAACATTTTCTTCTCTGTGCTGTTCTGTATTTCAGATTTTATTATTATAGCTAATACTACATTTATATAAAAATTAAACTCTTGAAAATAATTATCGTGGCCTAGATTATGAAAAGGAAATTAATACTGTAGTGTCCTGCCTGGATCCTAGGAAGAGGATGAGGAAACTGGTGATTTCAAATAGACAGAAGTGCACTAATGTTAACTTCTTGGTTTAGAGAAACACCCTGATGATGTAAGATGGGGAAGCTAGGTGAAAGGTGTGTGCGAATTCTGTGTACTTCTAACTTTTCTGTAAAAATCAAATTATTCCAAAATAAAAAGTTCATTTTTAAAAAACCTGACAAAGTCAAACAAAATAAGCTAACTATAAAGGATTTCATGACTTTAAAAAATGGTTTCCAGGGCTGGTCAGGCACCAGGGGTTAAGTGCAGTCAGGGCCCAATGTGGTGCACCCCCATGTCCTCCTTAAATAAGCACCAGCTGAAGGCTCCACACACAGTAGACACTGAGCCAGGCTGACTGGAGGAAACCAACACAAAGACAGTTTATCACCGTGTAAAAGTGTGCACACAGGCGGGAGGAAAACAGCACAGAGGGAGGAACACACGGGGTGCCATCAGCAGCCCTCTGTTAACATTTACCGTAATAGCGTGTTACCATTTTGAAAATAAACAAATTTAACAAATAATGGAAGCCTGTTAGCTGACAAAACAGGTACGGAACTCAAAACCACACATTTTGAATTTGAAAACAGCCCTGGACAACCCAAGACGGGACCTCTCAAGTGTCAGGTGTCAAAGTGAACAAACACTCCTGTCACGAAGACTCACAAGTCCCCTTGAGTTGAGGGGACAGCGGAACAAACAGCTGCATCCAAGGACACAGGCGGCGGCCACTCACCTGTGCCTCATGACCTGAACGAAATCCTTGCTCTTCAGCTGCAGGTACAGGTCAGGGGTCTCCTCCGCACGACACAGCACCACCTCCAGACACAGTGTCTTCATCACGCCGTGGAACCTCGGCAGCAGGAAGAGCACGCTGTTCATGAACCTGGGCAGCGGGCAGGGCCAGTGAGCAGAGGGGCACTGACCCCCACCAGGACTGTCCCCGGCAGGCAGGTGCTGACAACGCCCCACGACCCTCTCCGCAGGCAGGGGCAGGCAGACGGACACAACCACCCACCCCCGCGCATGACCCTCCCCAGCAGGCAGGCAGACGCCACCCCCACCTGTCAGCCAGAGGAGGGAAGTTCTTCGTGGCTCTGCTCAGGCACACGATGAACTTGTCCTCCAGTGTGTTCTGATGCCGCTTCAGCTGCTTCACCACCAGTTCATGCACAGACTCCTCTAGCATCTGGAAGACCAAGTTTCCTTTCAAATACACACAAGTGGGAACTCGGAGGAACTGAGAGGACTGAGGTGACCACCCAGAGCACCATCTCGAGGAGGCCGTGGGGGCCCTCACCACTGGGCACCACCAGAGGCTCGGCGGCAACGGGTTCAGGTGACCCAGGCCTCGGCCACATAGCGGGTGAAAGAATGATCAAGACTAAACTTCTTTCTGACACCAAAACTCTGCCAGCGAGTCATCTGAGCAGCTGAACAAAGACCAGGGACTGAACGCTGTTTAGGACGCATTTGAGGGACTTTCCTGGAGGTCCAGTGGTTGGGATGCCTTCCAATGCAGGGGGTGCAAGTTTAATCTCTGGTCGGGGAGCTAAGAACTCCCAAGCCTCAGAAGCAATATTTCAACAAATTCAATAGACTTTAAAAATCGTCCACATCAAAAAATCTTAAGAAAAAAAAGATGCATTTTATTACGTCAGTGTGCACGTATCTGGGCAAAGACTCACACAAACCAGGATTTCAGGGAGCTCCATCTGCAGGCAGCCTGCCCATCTCCCTATGCCCACCTTCCAGGCCTGGCCTCTCCTGACTGCTCCCCGAAACCCGTACCCCCAGGGAGCATCCACCCACAGAACAGGGGGCTCTGACCCCACGGGAGAAATGAGGAGCACGAGGGGCCCTTGGGAGCAGAGACCATGGTCTGGAGCCGCGATGGTCAGTGGTCAGAACACAAGTGACCCCCACTTCTGTGTCCCACACTGCTCCCCCATCTTCCAAGCTAAATCAGCCATTTTACACTCAGAAAAGAGCTATGTCAAACCAAAGGGTGTATCATTTGTATTAAGTTGAGACTTAAGTCATGAGAGATTAACCTTTCGATCTGCTGTTGTGTGCTCCACCCGTGGTGATAACTGAGCACATTATGTGAATTGAAACCCACCACTCAAGGGCATTAGAATCATGTCATCACAACGTTATCCTGAATTTGAACATGTTTTTATTTTATAAAAATAGCTGGCAATCCCTAAAATAAATTATAAGTTTGATTTTCTCAGGGGAGGGGGTTCCTATTTCCTCTCAGCTTAATTTTCCTCTAAATCCAAATAAAGGCCTAATTGGTGAAATAGGCCGGGCTCCAACATGTTGTGGGAGGACGGTTCTGCCCTAAGGATCCCCCAACTTCCCCAGCCTCTCCTCATCCTGTCTCGTTGTAGGAGGAGAGGGGACTGGAGACACGAATTTGGGAATCAGGAGCCTGAGGAGTTCTCAAGCCATGAGACTAGGTAACCGGCTAGGGGCCCACACTCCAAGTTGTGGGGGAGGCCGGCGGGATGACACCCCAGTGAGGGAGAGAGTGTGTCCTCTGAGCAGTGACAGAGGGCCAAGGACTGGTCCATTGTGGCATTCTAGACAGTGCACCTGCGTCTGGTCCTCACGGGTGACGGACTCTGCAGGCACCAGCACAGACCGTCCTGGACAGTCTGCACCCGCGTCCGGTCAGCGTGGGCGACAGGCTCTGCAGAGGCTAGCGTGAAGTCCCTGCAGTAACCCATGGGGGTCAGCCAAGGAGCAGCAAGTTATAACCTGTGATTTCCATACACGGGCCAATGCGGAGACTGTGCTTAGGGGTGCGGGAGGGGCAGAGCACACACCAGGCGCCCAAGTCAGAGGCTGCCCCTGCTTTTCAGCTGCACTATGCCAGAAACTGGAAGAGTGTTTACCCTCCCCCAAACAAAAGCAAGGCTCCATCAGGGCAGTTTCTCCAAAGTGCCCTGATGCCAGGTCAGAGGAATGAAAGCTGCTCCAATGCTTACATCCCAACTTTACAATAAGAAGCAGGTTAACAACCTTAACGCTTGCCAAATTTCCAGGCATTAAAAAAACTGCCCACTCTAGCTCCTAGTACAGAGGACGCAGTACCGAGGCTGAGCCAACAGTGAAGAAGAGGCGTTCATGCCGTGTGTGCACACTCACCTTCTCTCTCCCACTGAGATACCGGAGAACAAGCCCCAGGACCTCCGCTGACGCTGCATACACCTCTTTATATCTGACAAAGGACATGTTACTGACCAGAGCTTCAAAGTACCTGCAAGAAACACAGAAAGCCAGTGAGCACAGGGCAACCCGTCCTGCTATCCGAAAGAAAGTGGAAGTTGCTCAGTCGTGTCCGACTCTGCGACCCCATAGACTATATAGTCCATAGAATTATGTAGGCCAGAATAGTGGAGTGGGTTGCCGTTTCCTCCTCCAGGGGATCTTCTCAACCCAGCGACTGAACCCAGGTCGCCCGCATTGCAGGGAGATTCTTTACCAGCTGAGCCACCAGCGAAGCTGCTGTCAGACAGAAGTGTATCACAACAGTCCTCCCCACCCACTCAGACGAGTGACCCCTGGGCAGGCCCCGCCCACCCACACAGCTCCAGATATAGACACTGACAGCGGTGAAATCAGCAATGGCCTGACCTCTGACCCCTCTAAAGCTGTCTATA
>NW_011494680.1:5730541-5735595 GCF_000754665.1 Bison bison bison
GAAAGTTAACCACTTCCCGCTGATGCTGTGCTGAGCTGCACGTAGTCCATGGCACCAGGCGGCCAAAGCCCCTGGTGCCTCGGAGGCTGACCCAGGAGGACCAACTGGACAGTGAACACTTCCAGAGAGACAGTGAACTGGACCGAGTGACCGCCTCTGCAGGGATCCAGCCCCTCTCTGTGAAGTTTCGGGCTGTCCTGCTAAGGCCCGGCCACGCGTACCCTCCCCTACCCCAGGTGATGAGGAGCTGGTAGGCTGCACCTGCGGCAGAGCTGCAGCGCCCCCTCGTGGCCACACCCTGTGGTGAAGGCGCTCCGGACCTCAGGCTGCTTTCTGGCGCGGATGCTGAAAATGGCAGCTTAGAAAATAACAGAAATAGCTAACACCTTGTCTGCCAAAATTGCATGGAAAAAACCATACGGTCTCACTTTTCTCATTCACTCTACTAACATATTTCTTTTCCCAAATGATCTCTAAACCCAACTACTTAATTTAGGTGGAAATACTAATATGGGTTCTAGTCCTTAAATTTATCAAAATTAAACCATATTCCAGTCTCCAATCAGAATCAGGGACACTTTACCCAAAAAAGAAACAAAGCAAAAAAACATGACACTTACCGGACACTTTCCACGCCACACTTTGGGTCGTAGGGAGGCAAGTTGTTGGCCATTACAATACCCAACAACTGAATTCCTACAGAATTGTCTTTAGAATTAGGGTCTTTACTGGAAAACTTGTCAAATATTAACCTGAAATGTGAGTGTGAAGAAACAGTGTAAGTTGTCAGATGTAAGGAGCAGGAAGACAGACATAAGATCTTCCATAGCTGACTGTCAGGTAAGAAACCCCTTGCTTCCCATTACTTTGTTTACACCCGGTTACTCTGCCTCTGGGACACAGGGAGCTCTGCATCTCCCACAATCTAGTTATCTGCCCTAATTCTCCCTCGGTTGATGGTGAGAAAAGAAAGAAAAGTGCAGTTGCTCACTCATGTCTGACTCTTTGCAACCCCATGGACTAGCCTACCAGGCTCCTCTGTCCATGGAATTTTCTAGGCAAGAGTACTGGAGTGGGTTGCCATTTCCTTCTCTAGGGGATCTTCCCAACCCAGGGATTGAACCCAGGTCTCTTCCATTACAGGCAGATGCTTTACCATCTGAACCACCAGGGAAGCCCATGGTTGATGGAGAACCTTTGGGAAATTCTGGTTTGCCCCAGGCTATGCTGACAGGAATCAGCCCTGTGGGCAGAGCACATGCTGCAGGCCCAGAGAGAGGGAAGGCTACTTGAGGGCGGTGCAGTCCGGAGATGCTGAGGGCTGATCATGAGTGACATCATGCCCTACCAACAGATTCCACTCCAGGAACCATCCTTCCTTCCAGCACTTCAAGTCCATTAGTATGCTAGTCGCTCAGTCGTATCTGACTCTGCAACCCCATGAACTGCAGCCCACCAGGCTCCTCTGTTCATGGGATTCTCCAGGCTAGAAGACTAGAGTGGAGTGGGTAACCATTCCCTTCTCGAGGGAATCTTCCTGACCTGGGGATTGAACCCAGGTCTCACGCATTGCAGGCAGAGCCACCAGGGAAGCCTTGAAGTCATTAAATCTCATGGTAATTAACCCTGCACAATATGTGACGAGTTAAAGGACACTGCAAATCCCATTAAACCAATACCTGTAAGGGACGGACAGACAATCCTTCCAGCACTCAACGAGGGTCTTTATGATTTCAAGGTTATGTCGAAACACAGCTCTTTTTTGATGAAAAACATGTTTCATTAGGAAATGGAGCAATCGATTCGCTAACACTTCATCTTTAGGGACCCCCTGAAAAATGCAGAGAAATTTCATGTAAATACGTAGCATTCCCTTCTGGGAAAACATTTCTTAACTCAGAAGTCTGTTTATAAAAGAAAACTGGCATTGTACTGAGGACTCTGCCTCCCATGATTGTTCAGACGACACATGACTGTAACACAAAGGTCTCCCCTGGAGGGTCTCCCCCAGAATCCTCAAGGGCAGCCCTGACACCAGGGTGGCTGTGCTCCTACAGGTCTGTACAGGGTCCTGCAGCCCCTGGGGGCCTCTGCTGAGACGTCCCTATGGGGTCCCTGAAGACATCTTCCCTGCTCTGACTGGGCACCCAGCCCTGCCCCGGCCTCCTTCCAAACCCAGGATCCCACCAACTGCTGGCGCCTTCCCACCCCTCAATGGCGAAGTGACCCCAGGTCTGTGCCGGTCACCTGACCCACTGCCAAGACACTGCTCCATGGGGTACAAGGAACGGGGCGGGGACACCCTCCCTCTGCTTTCAGCCTCTTGCTCAAACTATTGCAATGAGTGGTGAAAGTTCATTATGGCCTTCAACCTGGCTGTTGCAGCTCTCCTAGCCCAGCTGAATGCCTGACACGGGAGTCAACCTCTTGCAGAGGTTCCTCAGTTAAACTCGGCTTGCTGTGAAATGGGATAGCCACATTCCAACACAAACACATGTGACAGCTCCATGGGCGCATATTCTGTTCAGTAAGCACATGCCAGGCCATCCTTCTAGGAGAACTCTGCACACCACTGGGGCCGACATCAGTAAGCAGATGGGAGAGAGCAGAGAGAGCTCCAGAGAGCCAGAGAGCTGGGGGACGCCACGGCCTGCATCAGGAGTGTGGGCACTGAGCGTCACCATCACACCAGAGGTCACCAAGTCACACCAGGTCACCAGGAGCAGGGAGGCTGACAAGACGGATGCTGGAGACCATGACCTCAGCCTCACATTCAAGGTCTGACAACATCTATTTTACATGTACTTTTAATAAAATATTTTTCCCTGGTGGCTCAGACAGTAAAGAATCTGCCTGCAATGCTAGGAGACCTGGATTCGATCCCTGGGTCAGGAAGATCCCCTGGAGAAAGGAATGGCTACCCATGCTAGTAATCTTGCCTACAGAAACGTACGGACAGAGGAGCCTGGTTGGATACTTCACATGTACTTTTAATAAACCAATTATCAGGGTCAGTCCTCCTAGCAAGCTAAAGCAGTAAGAAATCAGAACAAACATCCAACACCTTAAAAACAAAAGCAAAGCCAGAGGAATTATCAAAAGCAAAGCAAAGCAGACAGAAGTGAAGGAGTAGATTGGGGCCTTCTGCAGCAGCACAGATGGGCAGGATCTGGGCTGGAGACGCTGAGGACACTCAGGGTTGGGTCCCGGGTGCTGCGCGGGGAGAGGGCACCAGAGGCACAGCTGCTCTTACCACAGGGGTGGCTATTCCCGTCCACGAAAGGACTGTGGCCACGATCTCAACCACTAGATAGTGGATCCCGTCCCCGCCGTTGTTCTCAGAGACCACCAGCTGCAGCAAGGGGCCCAGCCAGTGCCTCGCATGAGGCCGGAAGACCTAGGCGAGAGTTCAAAGGTCAGATGTCAGAACTGCTGAGTAACCAAGATGGGAGTTCAGGAACATCCTTCTGTATCACAACTCTACCTAAATTCAAAACAGACATGAATGTCAACAACTATGCTGCTTGATTCAATTAGATTCTCAGCTCAAGTCTTCTTTGTGGGCCCTGAAACCACAGCTCAATGGAGACGGATTCAAACTGATCTGCTCTTTGCATAGATCTGCTCCAACTATCGGAGAAGACAATGGCAACCCACCCCAGTACTCTTGCCTGGAAAATCCCATGGACAGAGGAGCCTGGTAGGCTGCAGTCCATGGGGTCGCTAAGAGTCAGGCACGACTGAGCGACTTCACTTTCACTTTTCACTTTCATGCATTAGAGAAGGAAATGGCTACCCACTCCAGTATGCTTGGCCTGGAGAACCCCAGGGACAGGGAGCCTGATGGGCTGCCGTCTATGGGGTCGCACAGAGTCAGACTGAAGTGACTTAGCAGCAGCAGCAGCTCCAACTATGCTTAGAGTAGTAACAACGTTCTACGCCAATCCCACCCTCCACACAGCATACAGCTGTAGGATCCTACTCTTACTGGATATAGAAGCAAGGGGAAGTGGAAAAGGAGGATATAGAAGTGAGGTGCATGTGGCGAATTTTTTTCACACACCCAAGGTCTCTGAAATCCAGAGCACCTCGATGTACTAAATTCCACTGAATTTACTTTAGAAACTCAGACCGAGTGTAACCCAAGACTCTCGGCCTCCTTCCCCTCTGCCACCCTCTTCTTTCTCCAAATGTTTTCTCAGGGATTTCAAATCTATGCTCACAATTAAATCTGTGTTGTCTCAAATCTTTTTGATCAAGTACCCCAGAGGTAAATAATGTTTACACTTTCCATATATGTCTACTGGTTTGTTTATAAATTCTAAATATAAACTTCTTTACTGTATTATTAAACTATAAAAAAGGATAAAAGTTCAAACTTTAAAAAGAATTGTAATACAACTTCTATGTTTTTCTTCCATTAAGACAATGGGCCCTGAAGGTTCCTGAGCTCAGGACGTGTCCAATACTGCAGGCCCCTCATGCCACACGAGTGCACACAGCTCAGCAGCCCCCTTGTTGAACTAAACACTAGATGCCAGCTCCTCTCCTCCAGCCATCAAGCCAGCACTACAGGAACACAAGCTGGAAGTCACATGATCCCAAGTACTATGGCTGACCTGTGAACCCCAAGAGGACACTGAGGTCCAACTCACAGGACCTGTAAATGTGACCTGATTCAGAAACAGGGTCTTAGAAGGTTAAGAGTCATTAGCGGGGAACTTAACCAGTGACAGTGTCTTTATCTGATAAAAGGATTAAAAGGGAAATTTTTACACATGAGATAGGTGCCGAGAGAAGACCGTCCACAGGCCAAGAAACAGCCAAGGTGCACAGCAGCTGGTCATGCATCATCGGGGCCAACTGGCTGACATCCCAGTCTCGGGATTCCAGCTCCAGAACCAGAAGGGTCATTTCTGCTGTCTGAGCCACAGGAGCTAGAAGCCAAGTATGACTCTGAGGAAGGGCCCTCACTACTTGATGGCCTTAAGGCCTCACGAGTTGCTGCCCAGAGGCCCCCTCCTGACACTTGCTCCTCCTGAGCTGCATGTGAA
>NW_011494680.1:5735695-5740042 GCF_000754665.1 Bison bison bison
CCTTGCCCCTCCCAGGTCAGCCCAGGATCACTCATAAACCCGTCCGAGTGCCCCTCCTGACAGGGCCACGTGTGACCGACAGATAAACAGAGCCATGATGCAAACACGCTGGCTACTCTTCACACAGTTACCAGGAATCTCTCCACCACATTCTCTGTCACTCTAAACAAGAAGGCTAGCAGCTGTAAGAAACCTGCCGACCCACATACTTCATAACAAAGGCCACTTCTAACTCAGGAGAAGTTAATTCACGTGTTTTACAAGAAAATGAAAGAAAAATGATGCTGAATAAGTAATCCAGGCTGGCTAATTTATTCAGAGAATAAAGCCATGCTGTGACCCTTAACGTCTTCCTTTATTATGGGTTTTTTAAAAGTAGATTCATATGTGCTTTTGTGCTTAGTCGCTAAGTCATGTACAACTCTTTGAGGCCCCATGGACTGTAGCCCACCAGGCTCCTCTGTTCATGGGATTTCCTAGGCAGGAGTGGCCTGCCATTTCCTTTTCTAAGGAGATGCATGTAATTGAAAAGAGCTTTTAAAGAAATAAATAACTTACTTCTTCTGTATTAACAACCAGCTTGGCTAAGAAAAGACGGATATTTAATGATACTGATGGATTTCCCAGTTTGTCATGAAGAAATTTCATCCAAGGAGGAAGATTTCTTGGCACTGAACCCTGAAATAACACACTCAATATTACTTAGTGAGAAAGTGGCATAATGACACAACAGTGACAAAGCAGGACATGAGTGACAAGACATCACGAGTGTTAGAGATGGAATTCAGCTTAGTCTTCGATGTCAAATGTTCGTTCAACAGGACGTGGTGAATGAGACCAGAAAGAGCAGAGAGACCTCCTCTCCAGGCAGCGCAGCCTCAAGTCTTTGCATGTGCTGGACCAGGGCCACCAGGGGGGCCATGCACTCATGCTGGCTGAGCTCATCCACGTCCAGGTCCAGCACGTCGCCTGGGCCGTCAGGGTCCTGACGCTCCTGGGGAGAGAGAGTCGGGGTTGAGCACCCGACTGCCTGCTCCGCCACGCAGTGCACACAGTCTGACCTCACATCTTCCTCATGTTCTCAGGAAGTGTCCCCTCCCCCCGTCTGCCCAGCTCTCTCTGGGGCCACACCGAAGTCAGGGCATCACTGAAGAGCTGCTGCTCTCTACACACACATCTCTTCAGACGTGTCCTGGTGGCCCCAGAACACTCCACGTCGAGAGCAACAGTCCCCACGAGTCTCAGCTGCCACTTTATGTAGAAAGTAGAGCGACTGAAGGATAATCACAGGGTACATGGTTTCCTATCGTGTTGTCAGTACTTTGAAAAGTACTGAGGACTTCTGTGAACTTAATCTGCCTGAAAATTTTAATCAGTAATAGAATTTTTAAAATTCCTGATCCTTTTTAAGAAAGAAAGAGCAGGGATAATCATTTTACACACGGGATGCTGAACTGAGGTGTCACACACACGGGGAGGAGTAACTGATGTGGGCGTGTCCCAGCACAGACCACTTCCAGGAAACCCCGAGAGGACATATTGGACAAGTGAAGGTCCCAGCCTGCCCCTGCTGCCAGACACGCTTTCCCTGGAGGCCCGCCCTCCAAGGGGGAGGCTCTGCTTGGGCCAGGAGCACCGATGGCAGACACACAGTTCTGACATCAACTCTGAGCCCGGGAGGAGCCGGGAATGTGACCATCCCCCCACTGCCTCCTCCCTGTGCTGGCAGCATTAGACCCTGAGCCTGGACTAGAGGCTCGGGCCCCTCTATCCTGAGGCGCCCCTTCCTTCCCAACACCAACAACACTCTTTAATCACCCGTCTCCGGAAATGACCAGCACTGGACTGAGGGTCTTGGGACCCATACGAGTAGCTCTGGACTCCAGTTGAAAAATCGAACTGACTCATTTCCTCGCTCAGGCTGCTGTCTGCCAGATACGATAGTGAAGACATGTATTGGGGGCCACCTGAAGGAAAAAGAGGATGAGCTACCATCACTCAAGTCAGTAAGACACGTGTGTCTCGAAGCTCAAGTGACTCCTGCATTTAGGATACTTTCATTAAATCCGTACTCCTCACCCACCATCCAGGTGATCTGGAATCCCTGAGCAGTTACTCTTTAGCAAAAACAAAGACATTAAGTCAAACTAGATCCAGTTTTTGGACGTGATGCTAACAGAATTTCTTGAATTTAAAATTTTGATGATGCACATTCTGCTCACAAACCCTAACATAAATGTGGCTAGAGGTATTACTGATAAATAACTAATCCAAAGTATGTAAGGTTACAAAACTGGTCCAAATTTTACCCTTGAATCAGAGGAGGGGAAAGCCATGAAGAAAAATTAAGCCAAAAATTGAAACCAGGACCACGTGGAAGGACAGAGGGTTGATTCTAAATAGAGAGGCTAGGGACGTCCCTGGGGGTGCAGTGGTTAAGAGTCTGCATTCCAAGGCAGGGGACTCGCATTCAATTCTTAGTTACGAAACAGATTCCACGTGCCATGGAGCAACCAAGCCTGAGCGTCACAACCAAGGCTTGATGCAGGCATGTAAGTAGTGAATACAGAGGCTAGGAGAGCTCTCTTCAGAGACTGGCATTACACAAAGGATCGCGGGCCACGCTGACCTCGAGGACCAAGACCCCCTTCAGGGACACTGCAGCAAACGTGGGGAGACGAGTCTAAGTAACACACAAACAGAATCCAAAATCAAACAGCTCACCAATCTTGCTTAAGAAAGTGAACCAGATCTGAACTCCTCTGGCTACCCTGAGATGCTTCTGTGCTGCTTTAACTAACGGCATTTCTTTCAAAGTACAATTCTATTTACCACTTGAAAATAAAAATTTCTAAATCCAATTCAAAGTTGAGGTATTTAAAATACTATCTATATACTAGAATCTTCCTCATCATTTTGAAAATGTCCTACCTGAATCTTCATTTGCCGCCTCCCTGGCTTCTCTCCTAATTTCAATGTACTTTTTCTTTCTTTCCATAGGAACCTATCAGGCAAAAACAGACAATTTAAAACTTTTTAGACTCAGGGTCACATATTTTCTATTTTTACAGCAATCTGACAAAAATCACTGTTACTCATTTTAAGCAAAACTAACACCCACAGAGACAGACCCCAAGAGCCCGGGAGCTGGTGTTCCTTTGGCTCTGGGACTCAGCGGGTGGTGCTCCTCCAGCCTCAGGCCTGGTCAGGAGCTTCAGGCCCTCAACTGCACAGCTGCAACAGACCACAGAGCTCCCAGCTGCTCCCAGACACTCACAGGTAACACACAGAGTATTTGAGTGCCCCAAAGACTAGTGTGATTATGTGATGTCTTAGTTCTTTGAACATAGGCCTAGAAAACAGTCCTAGCTTTATTCCAAAAGGGCACAGGGCACAAGGGCAGGAGCAACCACTTACCTGAACTTTGAGCCACCGAGCCACACTAGGACAGGGCGGAGGTCAGTGGCACGGGACAGAATGCCAGCCTCCCCTCGCACTTGCTCTGCCCGTCCACCACCCTGGGCTGTGAAAGGCTGCAGCACCCCCAGCACCCGCTGAGCTCGGCTCTGGTCACAGTGTCCTCCCCATCACCCTACTCCTGTTCCCGGCGCCCAGGACTGGGTGAGCCTCCACCAGGGCCCAACATTGCACGGGGCAGACCTCAACTCACTGACCACAGGAGCTTACTCAGAAGACCACTAGGGGGATGTGTGCTAACAGCTCCTTTTACTGGCATTTTCTCTCCTTTACAAGTTAAGGGGAAACGTGAGTCAGGGCCAATCTTTTACAGCTGCCTGAGATTATACCTGAGGTTGAACTGTAAGAAACCGCCTGTGTTTACAGTTCACAGCGGACTTGAGTAGAGGGCATTTAGTGTTTAGCACCATGTACCTTTTTCCCTTCAAGCCTTGGTAAGTGTTTTTACTTTGGAAACACCATGACCAGCCTCACTTACCTCCACTTCTATGGGAAACGTGTAGCAGCGCTTCAGGTCTATCAGATTTTCAAAAATGAGCAAGTTCTGTAAATGCAAAGAGTCCTGTGACGAGGCCCCAGCAGCAGAGAGACCTGGTGCTCATGTCACTGCAGCACCTGCCGTCCGCATCCGCACCCAGCTCCGGGAGACCCCCCCACCCCTCCCCACCCTGCCCTGTGGGACCCAGCAGCAACCCCAACCCCACCCCGCGGGACCCAGGCAGCACAGCCAGCGGTCTGGAGGGGCCTACCTTCTCTGGTTTCTCACTGAACAGGAAGCCCTGGTAAAACCTGAGCTCCGTGAAGACGCAGCGGACGAGGGCAATGGCACAGGTGTAGGCGGCACAGTGGTACAGCCGCCGGCGCTCCAGC
>NW_011494680.1:5740142-5740524 GCF_000754665.1 Bison bison bison
AAGATCCCCAGGAGAAGGAAATGGCAACCCACTCCAGGATTCTTGCCGGGAGAATCCTATGGACAGAGGAGCCTGGTGGGCTATAGTCCATGGGGTCGCAAAGAGTCAGACGTCATTGAATGTGCACCCACACTCTATGACCCCCACCCCTGGCCCACTGTTCTCAATTCCCCCTCTTTTCTCCAGGACAGGACCCAGCAGCAACCCCAACCCCACCCCGCGGGACCCAGGCAGCACAGCCAGCGGTCTGGAGGGGCCTACCTTCTCTGGTTTCTCACTGAACAGGAAGCCCTGGTAAAACCTGAGCTCCGTGAAGACGCAGCGGACGAGGGCAATGGCACAGGTGTAGGCAGCACAGTGGTACAGCCGCCGGCGCTCCAGC